>NC_084597.1:8673342-8870842 GCF_033807715.1 Cololabis saira | reverse complement strand
AAAGACTGGAAATTGTGAGTTTTTTTCTTCCTTTTCCCCAAGAGAAAAGACTTCATGTCTACCATGAAGGGATAATTTTGCCTTTTAAAGGAAAAAAAACAACATACATACAGGACATTCTCAGAAAATTAGAATATTGTGATTTTCTGTAATGCAGTTACAAAAACAAAAATGTCATATATTCTGGATTCATTACAAATCAACTGAAATATTGCAAGCCTTTTATTATTTTAATATTGCTGATCATGGCTTACAGCTTAAGAAAACTCAAATATCCTATATAAAAATATTTGAATATTCTGGGAATCTTAATCTTAAATGTATATATATATATATATACATACAGGACTGTCTCAGAAAATTATATATATATATATATATATATATATATATATATATATATATATATATACATACATATATATATATATATATATATATATATATATACATACATATATATATACATAGCAAAGAGCTGCTAAAACACCTACGTATAATACATGTATATAATACATGTTTAGGAACAAAATTACAATTTAATACAAGATAATGGTCAATATAATCTATTTATCTCAGGGAGCGGTTTGAAATGTGTTGCGGCATTCATGTGATAAGACGTTTTGGTACACAACAAGAAGTAGAGAGCAGACTTCAGTGAATGGAGATATTTAAAATACTAAATAAAATAAAAAATAAAAAATATATATATATATATATATATATATATATATATATATATATATATATATATATATATATATATATATATATATATATTTATTTATTTTTTCTCTGCATTGTTCTCAGAACTGAAGTCTGAGTTTGGGTTTCTTAACTTCTTATCATTTTCATACCTGGCAGTAATAATGTAAAGGATAAACCTCTGCTGGTATATCACAATTCTCTTGCATACATATTTGTGATAGTAGGAAAAAAAAAGAACAGTATGAGGCAGATGTTTTTAAAAGTCCATACGGTGGGCTGTCAAATTGCTTCTCACAGCTCCTCACACCTAAAGCCAGAATATATAAAAAATAATGTATTCACTCACAAAGCTCATAAATCAGCTAAATTTCACCTAAGTTTCAATAAGCTTTGGGTGTTCTTCTAATTTCCAGTATGCTTATGTTCATAAAAGGATTGCCTTCAAGGCAATTGCCTTTACCTGTCTGCTAACATTCAAATAACTATTACTCGTTTTACTGCACTTAATAATCTACCCTCTCATCCCGTCTTTCCTTCTCCAGACCTTTCGCATCCAGCCTCCTTTGTGCATCACCCGGGAAGATGCAGACTTCTTCCTGGCAGTTTTCAACAAAGCCATTCAGAAGTATATTGACAGAAAATGAACAGGTCAGAGCTGGAACCCCGAAAAGGACTGAACAGAGAAGCCATAACCCTCATTCCTGCAAATGATTCACCCCAAACTTTTGACCTGTTGTGAAATGTGGAAAATTGATTTTTTTCCTTACTCAAAACATGTTATAGTCACCTTGCACAGACGAACGCCTGTATTTCCCAACATGTTTGACGAAAACAATGTACACTTTTACAAATTGCAACATGTTGCTTTACCGTCTCACCAATAAAACAGCACAACTAAACTGCCGGAGGATGTTTTCTTTAGACACAGCTAACAAGCAGTATTACGTGTTATGCTGCGTTCCATTTACCTCGGAAGTCGGAACTCGGAATGACGTCATAGCCGAGTTATCAGCGTTCCAGTTACAAAGTAGGTAAACAAGTTTGTAGTTCGCATATACCACATGAAAAATGTAAATTACACTATAGCAGCATATATGCCGAACAATACTTGTATACGACTGATTTAGTGTGACCAAAACTAGAATGAAGTGCTACGAATTTTTACAGAGCTCTCTTCTACTGTTTACAACCGGGGCAGCCATCTTGGAATGTGAACTCGGGGGTGGTGAAGACTTTCCCCCTTTCCCAGTGGGAAATCCCATTTCGAGGGGCGTTCCAGTTGAAAATTCCGACTGGGAACTGGGAAATTACGACTTCCGAGGACAAATGGAACGCGGCATTAGATGATGGATCTAAGAAAAAAAAACTTATTTCAATAATTACAAAGTGGTATAAATACCAACATGCAGTATCATCTTTATTAGTAATACATTTACAGAGATGAAACCACAGATATTTGACACTTGGAGATCGGTGTAACCTGAAAAAATCCATGTCCATCTTGGGGATTTCCATTGCAATGTGTATACTGTCTATGTTTCGTAATTATATATTTTTACTTTTTTACCCCTCCCCTGCATGTGTGTGTCAAGTGTACTGCTGCTGAACAAAGTGAGTTTCCCCATTGAGGGAGAAATAAAGGATAACCTAATCTAATCTTATCAGCAGAGACTTTCAGACATGATTGAGAAATTGCTCACAAATTTTCATGAATTTAAATTTGAAACAGTAGTGCATTTCTTTTGTTTATTTGTTTTAGAGAACCTGTCCCCCCTCAGTTCACTTCAGACTTTGTTCAAAAGCTCATTTAGGGTCTCCAAGACAGGCTCCTCGGACTTCTGCTTCATTTATTCTGGCTGAGTCCACCGATCAGTCCAGGAGGAAGATGTATCATCTGTTCTTCTTCTTGTCTTTTTTGCTTTTGTTCACGGAGCCGTGTGAGGTGTTAGCAGAGACTGCAATGGCGTGACCGCTGGTCTTCAGATGGTCAAACAGCTTGTTTCTCGTGGGGAACTCATTGTTACAGGTAACGCAGTGTAGGGTAACTTCCTGCTGGAAAGAGAGAGGTCATTTATGAGATGATGAATACTTTAATTAGTGATGCACCGAAATGAAAATTTGTGGCCGAAACCGAAACCGAAAATAATAATAAACACTTGGCCGAATACTGAACAATACCGAACATGGTTCTTCAGCAGTTTTTCATTTATTTTGCCAATTTTTTCACCATTGCATAAATCAAATACATTTGATTTAGGCATGCTTTTCAAAGAAACAAATCTTTTACAAAATTACAAGGTAGAAAATATTTATTGAACATAAAAAAATGAAAAAAAAAATGTATTTCCCAGCATTATGTTGTTTTGGTTCCACCTCCTGTTACCAAAGTTACAGGATTTTAAACCCTCAAAATCAGTTAAAAATCTGGGCGTGATTTTTGACTCTGAGCTCACTTTTATTCCACATATTAAAAACATAACAAAGATCGGTTTTTACCATCTTAAGAACATAGCCAGAGTCCGCCCGTTTCTCTCTCAGGCCAGCACGGAGGTGCTAATGCATGCTTTTATCTCATGTCGTTTAGATTATTGTAACGCCCTGCTCTCTGGTCTTCCCAAAAAGAACATGTACAATCTACAATTACTACAGAACTCAGCCGCACGCGTGCTGACGAGGACCAGAGGGCGGGAGCACATTACACCTGTTTTAAAATCGCTGCATTGGCTCCCTGTGCGCTTCAGGGTTGATTTTAAGGTTCTTTTACTAGTTTTTAAGTGTCTTAATGGTCTTGGGCCTTCTTATTTGTCTGCACTACTTTTACCCTATCAACCCTCACGGACCCTGAGGTCCTCCGGTGCTGGCCTTTTAACCATACCAAAAGTTAGAACTAGGACACACGGGGAGGCGGCATTCAGTTTTTATGGTCCCCGATTGTGGAACAGCCTCCCGGAGAACCTCAGGGCCGCAGAGACTGTTGATGTTTTTAAAAAGAGGCTCAAGACTCATCTCTTTAATCAGGCTTTTAACTGACTCATTTAACTCTTTTACATTTTTTATGCTCACCCTTATTTTTATTGGATCTTACTACTCTGTTTTATAGTTAGTTTATCCTTTTTTATTATCATAATTTATTCTCATTGTTTTATCTTAATGTTTTATCTAAATATTTTAGTCGTTATTTATGGTCTATTTTATACATTTTACTGTCTTAGTCCTTTAGTTTTTAATGTCTTGCTTTTTAGACATACTTTTAGGATTTTACGTTATGTTATACTTTTTAAACTCTTTTAGTGTATCTTATCCTGCTTTCCTTTAGCTTTTATCTCCAGTGTTTCCTCATGGGGAGCCTCCATGCTGGGAGTGACTCTGGCCTGCAGGGGGTCGTCCTGGGGGTCGTTCTGGCCTGGATGGTTGTGGAGCTCTGCACCACGGCTTCACCGCTGTGGTGTGGACTTCTCTATCCGTCCGGGCCGGGATGGTCTCTGTGGGCCCCCCCCCCCCTTGTAGCTGCGGGCTATGAGACCTCCTGGCGTGGACGGCTCCCTGTTACCGTTTCGTCACCTGGATCCTCTGTGCCTAGCCATGTCTGCACCATGTGTCTGCGTGCGTGTCTGTGTGTGTGCGGGGAGGGGGAGGGGGGGGGGGGGGCACTAATACATTTTATGTTTATGTTTTATGAAAAGCACTTTGTGTTACATTTTTTTTGTATGAAAGGTGCTTTAAAAATAAAGTTTGATTGATGAATGTTAGGTAAAATTCTTATGGGGTTAGTTTTTGGTTGGCCAACGATTTATGTAGTGCGCAACGTTACGGGATTTTACAACGCCGTTATTAATTGTTCAGTTTTTTCCCCCACTTATTCCACCGAACACCGAAAGTGTTTTTTTGCCATTTTCGGCCGAACAATTTCGGTTACCGAACAATCGGTGCATCACTAACTTTAATTACAGTGAATTTCATTTCCTTTGTTACACAGAGAGACTCCATTTTAAACCGATTAAAATAGAAAATGACAATAGAGGAAGTATATTAAAGGATAAAATGTTTTTAGCAATATGATGAAATTGTAAAAGATAAAAACAAAGTGATTTGTTTATTATAAAAGTTTGTGAGTTTACTGTACAAACCTCAGGAAGCTGTTCACCAGTGTGAGTCTTGATGTTTTTGGGCTTGTCTTTTCCTCCTTTCTTTCCTTTCGTTTTCCCAGAGTTGCTGAAATAAAAAAAATCACATGACAGAAAATGTTAAATCTGGACATTTTTCTGTAACGGCCTGTTAATGAAAGAATGCTAAAATCATTGATTTAGTTCCTGTTTTTAAAGCTTATTTTCTCTTTTTTGACTTTTTCCTCAAAAGACAAATGTCAGTTGTTATTTAAATGTACCACAGCAATGATAATTATAAATTATAATATAATTATAAATCCTTCTGTTTGCTGGAAAACAGGAACTTTCTTCAGCCAAGGAAAAGGCTTAATGGATTTAATTTCTCTTACAGGCAAAAACCAAAGCAGGTTCTTTCAGCTCTTCTCTTTGTAGCTTAAAAAAATATATTGGATGTCCTTCCTAACACAACCCTCCCCATTAATCTGGGTTACTGTGAGTGGCAGGGACAATGGGGAGTTCAGCATCCTTCCCAGGTACTCTGGGATGGAGCTTAGACCGTCGGATTAGTGCTGCATCTGCAGCGCGGTCTGTACCGATCTGTTGTGAAGAAACAGCTGCACCGCTACATTCCTGCCCTCTAGGGCTGGGCGATATGGACCAAAAGTCATATCTCGATATTTTCTAGCTGAATGGCGATACTTGATATATATCTCGATATTTTTTCTGTGCCATAATTGGGGTTTCCCCCAAAGCATTATAGCATAGCATCTCTGTTAGCTTCTTTTTTTCTGAGGCAAATCCTTAAAAAAACAGTCAGTTTTAATACAAAGCCTCGTGCCAAATGTCACACAGGTACCTTTTATTAACAGAGGTCTGGACAATATCAAAATGTATAAAACAAATGAAATAAAAATAAACTGCCTGCATATATAGAATAAAATGCTTCTTGAATAAAATAAAACAAATATCCCTTTCCTGCATAACAATTAAATGAAAATACACTGTGCAATTAATACAATGTAGACAGTAACAGGCAGACTTTTCCACTGAGGTTGACAGTTGTGCAAATAACAAAACATTTGTGCAAATCTAAAATAAAACATTCAAGTCCATTTGTCACAAAATAAGCTATATCAAAATCATAAAAAAAAAAAAAAAAAAAAAATTTTAATCGATATAAACGATATTGTCTCGTACCATATCGCATTTGAAAATATATCGATATATATTAAAATCTCGACATATCGCCCAGCCCTACTACCCTCTCATGAGTCCACACACTTTGTTAGTAACTAAACGCTGCACTGCCACCTCGGCGATCAGCAAATCTGCAGGTATGCAGACGTCTACGCCGAGCCTGACATAAAGAGACATAAAGAGGCTGATGGTGAAACTAGTTTTATGAATTTGTGCATATTAATGAACATGCGAAATAAAACTTAAGTTATACAGACTTGACTGAGAAAAAAAAAAAAAGCAATTTTCCTCCCATCAGATTGAGAGGTGTAAGGTTAGGGGTACCATTAGCTGGTTAATTTTAAAGACGTTTATACTGAAAACAATGCAAACGTATCACGTTAATTTTGCTTGGATTTGAAGAATAAAAAAAATAAAAAAACAACAAAAACAATATCGCAGAGAGGATCTTTAAAGCTTAACTGATGAAAAGCACATTAACAGATATTTATAGCTCAACGGTGAATAAATGAGAGAGATGTTGCTAGTATAAACAAATAAAAAAAATTAAAAAAAAGAACTGCTCTCCACAGATCTACAATTTCAAGTCTTCGGTCTCATATAAAACATTCAAAAATAAAAGTAGAAAATAACACAAGGAGAATAACAGTAACTTACAAGCTAGTCGGCTTTATAATAACTCTTGCTGAGGTAAAATGAGACTATAATTACAGCAAAATAGCAGGTTACATAAACCAGAGTGGAGTTATGAGTGTTCTGACATGGCTTGTCCATCCAACAATCTTTTAATGCTTTAAACACATTTAAAAAAACCAGAGAGGACAGAGTCGGTGATGGAAAAAATAGAAACTGACCTCTTGACCTCCGTGCTGGGGAGATCATCCTGCTTCTCAGGCTCTGCTGGGTCAGGTGACCTCTCGGAGGCTTCGTCCTGGCAGGCAGGTGTTGGTTCCTCCTCCTCAGGAGCACTTGGCTATGCAAGGACATGAGTAGATAACAGAAAAGTGTTGACAACTGTAACACTACACCAAGAACACACACTGGAGGGTAAAAATTCACTCACTTGTGGCGCTTTCTGCTGTTTCTTTTTCCTCTTTTGCTTTTTCGACAGCCTGAGAAGACGGAGAGAAATGTATAAAATTAAATTAAAACATTGTTAATAACTCCAATAAGTGATCAAGCACTAACGGCCATGACGACCAGGTACTTTTGCCACATATGGCACGGCTTTACCTTTGTTTTGTCTTTTCCTCCTCCTCCTCCTCCTCTTCTTCCTCCTCCACCTGCTCATTTTCATCCTCCCCCCCTTCGTTTCCATTCACGTTCAAACCAAATGAGTTATCTTCTTCCTCCAGCTGTTGCCGTAGCAATGCCACCATCTCCCGGTGCTTTTTGGACTTTTCATGGTTTTTCATGCTGTGAATTGGAAGC
Source organism: Cololabis saira (assembly GCF_033807715.1). Lineage (NCBI taxonomy): Eukaryota > Metazoa > Chordata > Actinopteri > Beloniformes > Belonidae > Cololabis > Cololabis saira. The sequence goes on along the minus strand of NC_084597.1, from coordinate 8,863,400 downwards.
AAAACGATGATGTATAAAAGGAATTTAAAAAAAAACCTTTTCATATATCAAAATTAATCATTAATATAGAACCAGCTAAACTGCAATTAATGTCAGTTGGTCAGTGGTGTAGCATATTCCTAGGTCAGGAAAATCAAGCACATTTAAATGAGAAAATCTAATTGGTTCTGAAAACCGTCACCAACTGAATTACAAGTAAAAACTAAAAGAATTGACTGGCCTTTGCTTAACAGTATATGATTTAGTCTACAACAAAAGCACCTCGAACACCAACACCAACTGTATTTGCTTCTACTTCTTAAAAAAATAGATACATAAATGAATTTAACTAAATCTTTAGACCAGGGGTGTCAAATGTGCGGCCTGTGGGGCGCATGCGGCCCGAGAGAGATTTTCATGCGGCCCGCGAGAAGTTCCAACGCAAAAAAACGAAATGTTAATTTACTAAAAAGGAAGGCATAAATAATTGCCATGAATCGCAGCATATCTGATAATATATTTCTTCTACAAATCCATCGTTATTCCACAAAGAGAGCCGTTTGACATTTTTTTAGTTTTCTAGAATGCATTTGCCGATTTTACTTCTTTGTAGACGGTCGTTTATTTTTATTAACTGACTACTATTATATATTTTCGCAGGAAAAATATCACTGCTAAAAAAGATGATAGAAGATATTTATTGGGAGAATTTCAGTTTTGAATACGAGGATAGTGACAAAGTAAAACAGTTAAAAGAGAAGTGCTGACTTTTTCGGCACACTGGCGTAAATATCCGCGCCAATTTTTAAAAATAAATACACTTAATTGTACTGGAAAAATCTCTAAATCACAAAGAAAGATTTTGCTTTTAATTAAATTTCCTATAAAAAAAGTGAAATATAAAAAAAACATACTTGTTTCTGTTTATCTTTGTAAAATGATATTAAAAGTATCTTACATAATTTGAAAAAAAAAAACCCAGAAATTTCAAGAAAAGATCCTGAAGAAATATATTTTACATAATTAAAGTGTAAACAAAGTGCATATTTCCTTTAAAATTAACTAAACTGATATTGAATTAGATAATAGTAAAAAAAAAAAAAGAATTAGAGAAAAGAATTTCCGCACCATTTTTGTTATTTTGAGCGTGCGGCCCACGAGAAAGAAATTGGTCAAATCCGGCCCGCCAAGCAAAATGAGTTTGACACCCCTGGTCTACAACAAAAGCCAACCAAACACCAACACCAACTGTATTTGCTTCTACTTCTTAAAAAAATAGATACATAAATGAATTTAACTAAATCTTTAGACTTATAATTTTATCGGGCACCAATGTGAATCCACCTCAGGACCTCAGAATTTACTTTTTAAGTGTTGTTCAGTATTAATGACACTTAAGAGAATTGATTGGAGACTCTGTGGCCTGCAGGTTTAACTGTGGCCTCTCAACCAAACTACTGTGATCTTGGTAAGAGGAATAAGAGTGCAGGATGTGTAGTAGTTGTGCAGAAGGGTTGAAAAAGTAAGTGGACACTCACGCTTTATCTGATTTGAATGATTTGTCACAGGCTGGGCAGTAGAGATCGTCATAAATGTCAATTGTCAGGTCGTCTCCGTTGGGCTGCTCTGCGTCTGTGAACATTCATGCACCAAAATAAATAAATAAATAAAATTCAATGTCATTGTCAATTAAAATCTATGTGAGTGTGACAAAAAAATCACTATTGATCTCTCACAATAAACAAATCCTAAGGTTTTTCGTGACCTTAGAAGATGTGTAAAATGGGGATTAAGATGCATTCACACAACCAAATGAGAGCACGCTGAAGGTGCAGGTGCATCTGGGAGCTGTCATTTACAAGGTGATAAAAGACTTAAAACACAGGCTTTGAAGAAAAGAGAAAATAAGAAAGTGTTTCTGATGGAAAGTTTAGTCTTGGCCACTTGATTAAACCAAAAATACTGAGAGCAGCAAATGTACAGACTAGTCTGCTCAAACAAAAGATTAACACTGACCTTAAAGATTTTTTTATTTACTTGAATCGTGAGAATGAATCCTTTGTACCTCAATATCATTAGGCTTCCATTGTTTTGTCGTCATTCTGTATCGAGACACCTGATGGATGTTTTGACCCTTTTGCATGAAGCGGTTTAATTAAATCTACTGAAATCTGGATCATCTCTCTAATTATTAGTAACTTAGACACTCAGTTTCAGTCCAGTTATTCACCTGTTGGAAAGAACATATTAAAGAGCATTTAATAGGTTTTTCCACAACAGTGTAATTTTTCTTCTTTATGTCTTATGGCCCACTGGAAGTGTGTAGTGATGCCCAGAGGCACCGCCTTTTGCATCCATTGGTACTAGGGCTGGGGATCAATTCAAATGTCAAGAATCGATTTGATTCCGATTCTTAATATTCAGAATCGATTATCATGATTCGATCCGATTCGATATTGATTTGGCTTAGTGTTATTTAAAATGTTTTTTGAGCTGTTGCCTGAATTATACGACTGTAAAATAACTAGTGAAATAATAATTTCACAATAATTATTGTGAAATAACTAAGAAATAAATAACTCAAACAGGCCTTTCAATATCCATTTAAAGTGCAAAAAAAGAAATAAATTGCAACAGTTCATGCAATAAACAAATCATTTTAGCTTATCTAATTTATTCTGTCACCACGCACGCATATTGCCATGAAGCACCTGGCATTTTTCAGAAGTGTCATGACAAACTGTGTGTCCGACTACTGGGATTAAAGTTCACCTGGCGAAAATGATGAGAAAAAAAAAAAAATTATAATAATAATTTAAAAAAAATCGATCTTTAGACATAAGAATCGATTTTTAAGAATTAACATGAGAATCGATTTAGAATCAGAAAATCGATTTTTTTAACACAGGCCTAATTGGTACTGCAGCCTGGAGATCAAAACTGGATCTAAGGAATCAGACTTATATTAGGAGCAAAAGAATTAGGATGTTGGTGTGACATGTATAAAATAAGAGAAATAAGAGAAAAAAAAATGTGATTACCACAACCAAAGCTTCAGGCTCTGCCAGCAGAAGAATAAATGGTACATAAACTCTGGGAATGTTGTTCCTTCCTGCTGATTTTTTAAGATTGTATTTATACTTGACACAATGAATTCACCGGCTGACTACACAAAGATGTGTAAATGTAAATGTTTACATTCTTTTATTCATTTACTTTACAGTAGATGTAAAAGTGGCAAAGCAAACAATAACAGTCTGCATGCAGAGTCAGGGTGGCGTTTTAAATTCAATAAAACCTGTGTAATGGCCTGCTGTGTCCCATCCTGCTCTACTTCTGTCACCTGATACATAATGGAGTTTGATGCAGTGTGTCTCTTCGGGAAGGTAAATGGGGATTTGAATCATTGTTTACATTTTATGCAAGTTAATGTCCTTCAGGACCATTATTGGTTTGACTTTAACTGGAGATTTTCTCACAGACAAAACGTGTTATAATGTGTCACTTTAAACCATGACCTAAATTCATCAATGCTTAAATCTGTCTGCTGTGGGGAACAAAACAGTTTAAATACAGGAAGACGATCCTGATTTATTGAATATACCAGTTTATTGTTTGTTTTATGACCTGCAAACCTATGTGGACTGAGTGGCGTCTTTATAGTACTTGTGTTCATCACTCTTACTAAATAATAAACTTAAGGGCAGCTACATCTGGAGTGTTTTAATACAATGGCACAAAGCCAAAAGCACAAAGCAGAACGGTACACAAGGTTGCATGCATAAGTCACACATAACTATGACATGCATGCGATTGTAAAATCACGATATGCGAGGCTTTTGAGCTTGTTTCGGCTCAGTTTGCTTCAATCACCAGAAGGGTGCGCCAAAGGTTCACCAGAGGATTTAGATATAAAAGACTCAAAGTGTCAGACCCGATTTTAGTTTTTGGTCTGTACTCGGGTGTGACTACCGTGTTTTTATCAAACATAATGAGCCACACTGAGCAGGATTAAGGCCCTGTCCCAATACTCCCACTACCCCTAGTTTTCATCCCTCCCCCTAAATTTTGCGCGTTCCCGTGAGGGTAGTGGTGTCCCAATTCCTCTTTTCACCTAGGGGGAGTGAAGAAAAGTAGTGTAGTGGCTATGAATCTGTCCCTACGGATGTAGGGATTTCCGATCCTCACTAGCTGATCTAGGGACAGAAACATTTCCCAGAATGCTTTTCGTCGTCATTTGCGGACTGAATCAAAAAAAAAAAAAAAAAAACATGGCGGATATTTCTTATTTTTTAGTGAATAAAATCAATATTTTGAGTTAGTTTCTGCATAAAAATGCGTTTTGATTACATTTCCAGCGAGAAATGTATATTTTACTTTCATAATATTCACTCAGTGAATGTACATAATCACTCGCTTGCCCGTTGTTGCGAAGATCACGCCAGAATAAAGGCTGATTTATGGTTCTGCGTTACACCAACGCAGAGCCTGCGGCGTAGGTTACGTAGGCTACGCCGTAGGCTCTGCGTCGATTTAACGCGGAACCATAAATCAGCTCCGGAGCCGGCAGGCAGAAATCTCGAAATTTTCGGAGCAAATTTCTTAACAGGCGTAGCTACAACTGTTAGATTTCATCTATTAAACCAACATTTATCTTCCTAAATTATTTATTTCAGCCAGCGGTAATTCTCCACAGAGCTGCAGGTTTCTCCCCGGGACGACGGCGCAGGTTGACCTGGCGATCACATCTGTACTCCGGCTGCTGCTGCTCCGAGCCGGCGGCTCTTATCATCGCCGAAAACATCGGATCAAATTTCTTAACAGGCGTTATTTGGATAAACTGAGCCCAGGTTGGGGATCTTAACGGCTACTTTTACGTCTGAAAAAATATTAAAACTTAATAAAGTGGCATATTAACAGCACTACAGCTGAAATTAAAACAGCCTTTGACTCTCAGCTTCCTGATTTTAGGGGTGGTGCTGAAAGTAGGAGTAGTGGGAGTATTGGGACAGAACCCTGGGAAGATTGAAGTGCCCTAAAATCTGCCCCTTCTTTTTTAGGGTAGTGATAGAAAGTAGGGCTAGTGAAAGAAAGTAGGGGGAGTATTGGGATTGGGCCTAAGTGTCAGAGCACCCATGTTCTCACGTACCAACTCCTTCTTCACTGTTTTTCTCCTGCGTGTCCATGACCGCCTCATCTTCCTCACTGTCAGACGCGTCTCCAAACTCCTCTCCGTACTCGGCTTCAATCTGCTGCAGCTCCTTCTCAAGCTCGGACATGGCCGCCCAGCTCTGCTCCTTGTAATCCTCTGCCAGTCTGGGATGAACCAACAGCACAGAATAAGTACAGGAATAAACATTGAGGAGAAATAAATTCAATCTTCCCCAGACATTTCCTCTTCACGTACTTGGCCTGTTTGAGCTTCTGCTGTCGTCTCTGCTCCTCCACCTTCTTGATCTTCTCAGCATTCTGCTCCTCCACCAGCTTCCTGTGGGCCTGCACACGGCGGTCACGCTTACGGATGAAGGCCACGAGCTGTCGGATCAGATCGTTTCTCTCCTTACGAGCCTTGTCTCGGGTTTTCTTGTTCTCCTTCTCCATGGCTCTTTTCTCCCAGCGGTTGGAGGCCTGCCTGGTGTCATATTCCTCCTTCCAAGCAAAGTTTTTGCGTGTGCAGAAGCTTTGCCAGTAGCCGTAAAACACATGCACTACCTGCAATACAGAAATACAAAGACTATTAACTTTTTTTCTCATATCAAAAGCTGTTTTACTAAAAAAGGAGGAGATGTAAGAACTCTTACATCACCAATCAACAGTAAAATGGGGACTAGGAATGGGCGATATTTTACCGTTCACGATAAACCGTCAAAAAAATTCCCCACGGTAAGAATTTGTATCTCACGGTAAAAACGATAAATTCCCGTTGATGACGTTTTTGTGTAAAGCTGATTTATGGTTCTGTGTTAAATCAACACACAACGTACAGAAGGAAGGAAGGAAGGAAGGAAGGAAGGAAGGAAGGAAGGAAGGAAGGAAGGAAGGAAGGAAGGAAGGAAGGAAGGAAGGAAGGAAGGAAGGAAATGAGCCTGAAAGAAAGAAAGAAACAAGAAAGAAAGAAAGAACAAAGAAAGAAAGAAAGAAAGAAAGAAAGAAATGAACCTGAAAGAAATAAAGAAAGAAAGAAAGAAAGAAAGAAAGAAAGAAAGAAAGAAAGAAAGAAAGAAAGAAAGAAAGAAGAAAAGAAAGAAAGAACAAAGAAAGAAGAAAAGAAAGAAAGAAAGAAAGGAGCCACAAAGAAAGAAACAAGAAAGAAAGAAAGAACAAAGAAAGAAGAAAAGAAAGAAAGAACAAAGAAAGAAGAAAAGAAAGAAAGAACAAAGAAAGAAGAAAAGAAAGAAAGAAAGACAGAAATGAGCCACAAAGAAAGAAAGAAATGAACCTGAAAGAAAGAAAGAAACAAGAAAGAAAGAAAGAAAGAAAGAAAGAAAGAAAGAAAGAAAGAAAGAAAGAAAGAAATGAGCAAGAAAGAAAGAAAGAAAGAAAGAAAGAAAGAAAGAAAGAAATGAGCAAGAAAGAAAGAAAGAAAGAAAGAAAGAAAGAAAGAAAGAAAGAAAGAAAGAAAGAAAGAAAGAAAGAAAGAAAGAAAGAAAGAAAGAAAGAAAGAAAGAAAGAAAGAAAGAAAGAAAGAAAGAAAGAAAGAAAGAAAGAAAGAAAGAAAGAAAGAAAGAAAGAAAGAAAGAAAGAAAGTATTTTTTTTTATCGTTATCGGGATAAATGCCAGAAATTATCGTGATAATTTTTTAGTCTATACCGCCCATCCCTACTGGGGACATAAGCCTTTTACGAGTATCTCTATATCTTACTGTATCATAGTCACTCTCAGAGCCTCCGAATGAAGGAAACTCCTCGTCCTCTTCTTCATCTTCCACCCTGCTGTTCTCCATCTCCTCCTTAACAATGGACTCAAAAAGATTCCTGTAAACGACATAAAAGCCCTGGGGACAGAAAAAAGAAGAGAAAATCAGTGTTCTGAGAGGTGCAAAGCATTTCTTGTCCCACAGCGCTGCCAACCTGAACAGCAACAGCTGCTGATGGAGTTTGGTGAGCTCCTGTTGTAGGTTACAGACTTTCTGTCACGGATCCATGCCTGTCACAAGGACTTTAAATCATAATTTCCTTATAGCTGAGTGAAACGGAACCTCTATAACCCAGTAGGACAGTCTCATTAAGCTTGGTACATCAAGAAACACTGTTTCCATGGAACCAGCAGCAGCGTGGATTAGATGTCTGTGAAGACTTGCAAGAGGCAAATATGTCTGAGATGTTAATGGACGGATCACTTATCCATCCAGTAGTGCCGCATTAATTATGAAAATATGGATATGGATGCAGGGTTCAAATTGACAAGATTAGCAACTCAGATAAATGAGTGATACATTCAACCGGAAGTTGGTTGATTTTCTCCAAATTCTTCTCAATCTGACATATTTATGGTTCCAGGCGCCCCCTGCTGAGGAGATCAGGAATGCCATGAGTGCACTTGCATCACTGCTGCATCTTTCAAGTCCAGGTATTACATCTATGTTGTTCAGGTGGTCTATAGGAAGAAAGATGAGGTGTGTACTCTTCCTAATCCATCTACACCTCCACTCCCCCAATGTGAAGCAACCAACTTGTTTACAACCAAATCTAGTGAAGCTTAACTCTAGAAATGTTTGTGTGTGTGTGTGTGTGTGTGTGTGTGTGTGTGTGTGTGTGTGTGTGTGTGTGTGTGTGTGTGTGTGTGTGTGTGTGTGTGTGTGTGTGTGTGTGTGTGTGTGTGTGTGTGTGTGTGTGTGTGTGTGTGTGTGTGTGTGTATGTATGTATGTATGTATGTATGTATGTATGTATGTATGTATGTATGTATGTATGTATGTATGTATGTATGTATGTATATATTTTTTTTTTTTCTTTTCTCAATAGACAGAGAACCGTGTGCATCTTCTACAGCAGTGGTTCCCAACCTTTTTTCCTTGTTTCCCCCCCTACTTGTGTCTAAGACCAGCCGGGCACCCCGACCCGTACGTACTAGCACCAAAATAATCTTTAATTGAAAAAATGAACATTAATTATGTTTTTTTGATACATTTCTCTTTGGTTTACTCTGAATACATATGACTTTGTTTTTCTCCAATGTCACCAATGTATAAAATACGCACATAAAAGGACATAAAAATGTCTCTTTTAATATGAGACCAACATTTTTTAACATTTTTCCTTTAACAACCTGTCGGAGTAGATTAAATGTTGAGTAATGATATAATAATAAGGAATGAAATCATTTCCTGTGTTTGTCACCAGTGTATAAAAAACACAAAAAAAATATTCAAGACATTCATAAATTATTCCTAACAATGTCTTATGAATGACTCATTCGTAGGGGTGGGTATGGGGAAGGACCTCACGATACGATACGCATCACGATACTTGAGCCACGATACGATACACATTGCGATATCCCGATTATGCGATATCCCGATTATTATATTATACATAGTTCACCGAAAAATTTTAAAATGCATTACACATCTTAAAATCCAAGTTGTATATATGTACATCAGATGATAGTGATGGATCTTAAAATCCCAGTTGCACGTTCATCAGATTATAGTGACAATTCATGGGACAAACTGAGTCAAAACAATGTTTTATTATAACTATACAAGCTAAAGTTACAACATATTTGTATATGTTTTTCATATTATTTACATCATATGAAATTAACATTAAATTTAGTATGAGGTTGCTTTAATTATGTGGCAAATGATAATAAACACCTGAAAGATGGTACTAAAACCAAGGACAGGCACAGTGATCAGTGAGTATAGATATAAATCCATAAATAAATAAATCTCTGTCCATTATTTTTCATTTTTTAAGGACAGGCAATTGTGTTATATAAAAAATAAATTATAAAATGAAATAAAACGTGAAATAAAACCTGAGCTCAGTGCAGGGCCCTCCCAGGGTTGGTAGAGAATGCCCAGGACTGTCACTTAGGTAGGAGCACTGGGTGATATAATGGGGAAAAAATCGGGGGTAAAAAAAAAAAAAAACAAAATTAAATTAAAAAAAAAAAATCAAAAAAAAAAAATCGATATTCAAATTTTGAATATCGATATTGAATCGGCTGGAAAAGTATCGCGATATATTGCCATATCGATATTTTTGCCCACCCCTACTCATTCGCAAATATCATTTTTACAACTGCATAATTTCAAAGCAGACAAAGTTTCGCAGCCCCCCAGAGATCTCTGGCGCCCCCCCAGGGGGGGCCCGGACCCCAGGTTGGGAGACACTGATCTACAGCAGTGATTCTTAACCATAGGGCCGCGGCCCACACTTGGGCCGCGAGCGCCATCTAGTGGGCCGCCAAAAAAAATTCAGTTTTGTACGTGTGGGCCGCGGGGGCCGCGGGACTGCATAGCCATGCGCGTCGCCACCATATATTTTGGGGGGGACGCGTCCCCCCCACTCTTGAAAAAAAGTCGTTCGGACCCCCCCACATTTGCTAGTCCAGCGTGTTTTAATTGCTTCACAATCAAATCCGTTCCACTTTATGAGTAGGAGATTACCCATATCTACAGAAATCCACTCCGCGTTTTACTTCTGTTTTTTAACACGGCAGCAGCAGCAGCAGCATCATTCAAAACATTCAGTCAGTCTGAGGCAAGCCGATGTGGAGATGCCGAGATGGACATTAAGTAAGTTACCCAGTTTTACCTTGAGTGGCCAAACAGCAAAATTGCGTTGTTCCATGGTCAAACACAGCCAGCTTATATATATATATCGACGCAGAGCCTACGGCGTAGGGTACGCCGTAAGTTGCGCGTCGCCGCGTAGCCTACGCCGTAGGCTCTGCGTTGGTGTAACGCAGAACCATAAATCAGCTCCGGGGCCGGCAGCAGACAGAAATCAGCCTTTATTCTGGCGAGGTTGCAAAAAAGTGATTATGTACATTCACTGAGTGAATATTATGAAAGTAAAATATATATTTCTCCCTGTATGATGACTAAAAGCATTCTGGGAATTTTATTTTGTCCCTAGAAAACTATTTTTTTCTTTTTAAATCAGAGGGTGTTGTGTAAAGTTCCCACTGTGGCGTACTGGGTGCCTTCACAGGTGTTGAACACTGGCCTGCTTCTTGTTACACCTCACATCCTTGATAAATACTGTAGTAGGCCTGTATGGTTCATCTGGAAACAACAGGATTGAATAAAATGATGTTGTTGTTAAGAAATCTTGTAAGCCATTCTTTTACTTTTTTTTTATATAAGAAAATAGGGATAAGTAGTCAACTAATATAAAATAACATGACGCCGTGGGTTGGTTTTCCTCCCAACCTCCCCAATTTTTTCAGTCACCAGCCGCCACTGATATCTAAAGTGTTAATAACTGGAAAGGTGGAGGATGTGGATGTGGTCAGTTCGTACCCAGAACTAAACCGCCATTCGTTGGAGGTACAGCTGGCCATGTTCAAACTTCAGTATCCCTGCAGCACAGTCAGTGAAGTGGTGGATACATTGAGAGCTAATATGCTGCCAGAGGTTCCAGGTCTGTTCACTCAAGTAGTGTTGGTCAGGCTTCTTCTTGTTGTGCCATGCTCCTCAGCAGAGGCTGAGAGAAGTTTTTCCTTAAGAAGGCTCAAGACCTGGCTGCGCTCTTCAATGACTCAAAAGCGCTTGAATAATGTGGCTGTTTGCCACATCCACCAACAGCATCTTGACAAACTTGACTAGAGGAGATTTGCCAGTCATTTGTGTCTGCAAATGACAAAAGAGGTCACACTTTTGGAGCCTTTGTATGATGGTTATGTTCTATTTGTAGAAATCCTGCTGTAAGGATGTACAGATAAAAGAGGAGATATGGAACATTTAACAGGTTGTATTGAGTTATAGTTGTATTGAGTTATAGTTGTATGTTCTGCAGGTCACTGAATATTTTGTATTTCCTCATTACTTTTTTTTCAAGAGATTTTTTGTAGCATGACATTATTAATCCTCATTTAATAAAGTGCCTAAAAAGTGCCAAAAAAGTTGTCAGTGTCAGTCCTCTATGAATTAAACCAAAACATAATAGTAGTCAGTAATTGCAGACCATGCCAGCTCCAAGGAAAAACAAAGAGAGAGGGAGATTATTTTGGGTGTAAAATGCACCAGAATGCGGGAAATTGAATCTACTATTTTCAAAATTTTCTGGGGGAGGACCCCCAGACCCCCCGCCAAAAAAGTGTCCCCCCCACATTACAAAAGCTGCTGACGCCCATGTGCATAGCAACTCCCAACCAAATGAGGAGAAGACCCTCAGCTAGCTGTACGTGTAATAGTAAGAGAAATGGTGTGTATTTACAGAGAAAATCCTTCATTTTGCACAGAGTAGGTTTAGATCCGCCAGGATTAGGGATCGATTAATTGGGTCTGCGCCCAGAGCGAGCGAGCACGGCATGATCATTTATCCCGGCGCGTCCCCGCGGCCGGGGAGGTCGGCTGAGGCTGCCGCTCGGGCGGTGGGCTCCGTCGTTACTGCTGAAGGATGGTAGATGTAGATGCGTGGGCTGTCGTGTCTGCTGGACTGGACTGTTCGGGCTTTCGAAAAAGCATCGGAAAGTAACTGCTGCAGCGCGACCAGAGAGCTGCGGTGCGGGCTTTGCCCGTCGCAGCGGATCAGGCTCGGATGAACCCGACACACTGAGTCCTGACAACTTATTAATGTAAATAACTTAAAGTAAAATCAAACTAAGTTTTGTCCAAGCTGTATTTTTAAATATGCAACCCGGAATGGACAAATTCATCCTGTTCAGTCTTCCCACTGGGACAAAACCAGTGTCTCATACGTTCAGAGACCGTGGCGTTCAAAGTGCGAAAGTGAAACGCCACTGAAACAAAACACAAAGTTTTTCATCAAACATATCCACTCAAGTCTGAACTGAAGTCACAGAAAATAAGCTGAGCATCTTAAAACATCCATGTTTGGGTCCAGATACAGCTGTGAGGCAGCTTTCTCCACAATGAACATAATTAAAACTAAATATCGTTTCAGGTTCATCAATGAGCACCTCCACATGCATATGAGAACCTGACACCATCCAGCCCAGATTTAAAGTCCTGACAGAAGAAATTAGAGCTCAGTTCTCTCACTGAACAACAGAAAGTGGGGGCATAAGATTATAAGAGGGGAAGAAAGAAAAACTGCAAAACTGTTAAATTGTTAAGATGTGTTTATATTAATTTAGTATAAAAATGTGTTGAGACAATTAACAAAGAAAAGGGGAAATTCAAACTGCTGGTAGAGAAATAAAATAAGATAGCATTTGAAAAATAAAATAAAATCTACTTTATTTTTAAGAGAAAAAAATATGTTTAATTCAAGTTAAACATGTTAATTGGCAAATATGTACTTTTTTAATACAACAGTCAGATGCAGATGTTGATACAACTATGAGGCTACTTGAATATATACACACACACACACACACACACACACACACACACACACACATATATATATATATATATATTATGATGTTCTGGACCTTCGCTTGAGTAAATTTTCTCTAAATGGACCGCTGAAAGTTTTAGTTGAAGACCCCTGCTATACAGTGTTTATATTTAATGGGCCCCGGGCCACTCTGTACTGAAAAAATTGGGCCCCAAGGTCAGAAAGGTTAAGAACCCCTGATCTACAGGACAGTGAACAACTGACTGATATGAAAAAAAATGTCTGTTTTTTTATGTTTTTGTGGCCTTTATTGACAAAGTAGGTCAACGTGAAGCGGGTAAGGAGGGGGGGGTGGGGAGACATTGTAGTATAGAGGGACAGGCTGGGACTCGAACCGGCACTGCCCGCACGATGACTACAGCCTCTACAAAAGGCGCCCGCTCAACCTACTGAGCTATCCAGGATCGATTAAAAATTTCTATAAAGAAAAGCATTTTCGTCATTTCAAAACGGATTTCATAGTCCTACAGCCCTTAATTTCTTCAGGTGTACCGGTATTTATGCCCAGGTATGTTGTTTGTTCTATTATATATTACACACGTTCATTGATTACAGTAGCTTTAAATTTGGTTTATTTATTTTGACAGTCAGCCAGATCAAATTCCTAGTTGGTTTCCATAAACCTGGAGAATAAAACTGACTCTGATTCTGATTTATAGGCTATTCTTAAGTGAGCAATAGTTTGCTGTGGCTATTGTGGATAAGCCAGTTTAAAGTACCTGAACTCTGTTATCCTTGCAACCATGACCAAAAACACACCAACCTTCTCGTCATCTCCGTATCCCGAGTAGCAGGTGACTGTGAAGTACTGCAGGAGGTCAATGCTATCATCTTCATAATCCCCACTTATCCCACCTTTCAGCAGAGCCTCCCTGTGATTGTCATACCTATCAAGCAGAGGGTGATGAAAGACAAACAAATGAGTTATACAGTAAAACTGTTTCTGAGTAGCAAAATAGTGAATTAAATTTATACACACCAGGCTCTCTCTTGTGGATCACTCAGCACATCATAAGCTGCCTGGATGAGCTTGAACTGCTCAGCTGCCTCCTCTGAACTGTCCAAGTTCTTATCTGGAAATGTCAGATGAAAACTTTTATAAAAGCTTTATCAATAACTTTGCTGAATCAAGGTTAACTGCATCATACACTGGTCCAAAAATGACAAGCATGTAGAACTGAAAAACAAATAGAAAGTAGTGATGCACCGATTGTTCGGTAACCGAAATTGTTCGGCCGAAAATGGCAAAAAAACACTTTCGGTGTTCAGTGGAACAAGTGGGAAAAAAACCGAACAATTAATAACGGCGTTGTAATATAAGGAAATAGACTGACCGCTCCCGTACCGGTTGCGCACCACAAACATAAATCGTTGGCCAATCAAAAAGTAACCACATAAGAATTTTACCTAACATTCACCAGGAGGTGGAACCAAAACAACATAATGCTGGGAAATTAAAACATGTTCAGTTTTGTATGTTCAATAAATATTTTCTACCTTGTAATTTTGTAAAAGATTTGTTTATTTGAAAAGCATGCCTAAATCAAATTTATTTGATTTATGCAATGGTGAAAAAATTGGCAAAATAAATGAAAAACTGCGAAGAACCATGTTCGGTATTGTTTGGTATTCGGCCAAGTGTTTATTATTATTTTCGGTTTCGGTTTCGGCCACAAATTTTCATTTCGGTGCATCACTAATAGAAAGGCAATTTTTTCAGCACCCTTCCTTTGGTTAGAGCTGGTATACAGTGGGTATATTGCTCTAGAGGAATGGAGGAATGGGCTAAAATACCAGCAACAGTGTGTGAAAACCTTGTGAAAACGTTTGACCTCTGTCATTGCCAACAAAGGGTATATAACATAGTATTGAGATGAACTTTAGTCATTGACCAAATACTTATTTTTCACTATAATTTGCAAATACATTCTTTAAAAATCAGACAAAGTGATTTTCTGGATTTTTTTTTTCTCTCATAGTTGAGATATACCTGTGATGAAAATTACAGGCCTCTCATCTTTTTAAGTGGGAGAACTTGCACAACTGGTGTCTGACTAAATACTTTTTTGCCCCACTGTACATGTTGAATTCTGGTATATTATTGTTACCTTTTTATTTATGATACAAGCACCCATACGCTTAATAGAACTTCAAAACATAGTTCACAGTATGGATTCATTTCAGGCCTTTATGTTCTCTGATGAGCAAACCACACAACAACTGGAACAAATATTGCCGATCAAGAAAAAACCTTAAAACTTTCCTCTATGAAAAATCCTATGCTTAGAATCAGCTAGCCTGATGTCACTGTGTCTTTGGGATGTTTTTGTTCTTCTGTTTCTCCGATGCTGATGTTTTCTGACGCTTGTGTTTTATTTTATGACGTGTTACATCTGATCACTTTTATCACTGATGCTGATCTTTTTCTGATGCTTATGTTTTTATACATTATTTTATGATGTGTTACATCTGATCATTCTTATCTCTGTTTTTCATGTTGTGAAGCGTCATGAGATGACCTTTGTTATGATTTAACGCTATACGAATAAATTGAATTGAAATGAATTGAGTAAAGGCTGCTCTTTTGACAGTGGACTTCAGGAAAAACCCATCACCACCCCCACACCATCCTCAACAGCACTGTCTCCACCTCAGACTCCTTCAGGTTCCTGGGATCCACAATCTCCCGGGACCTGAAGTGGACCACCCACATTAACTCTGTCCGGAAGAAGCTCAGCAGAAGTTGTACTTCCTGCGTCAGCTCAGGAAGTTTAACCTGCAACAGCAGCTGTTGATCACCTTCTACTCTGCCATCATCCAGTCTGTTCTCTGCACTCCCATCACTGTCTGGTTTGGATCAGCCACCAAACTAGACAGGCACAGACTAACGGACCATCAGGACTGCAGAGAGGATAATTGGGACTAACCTCCCATCTATGCTGGACCTGTACCGGTCCAGGACCAGGAAACGGGCAGGTAGCATCTCTGCAGACCCCTCACACCCAGGACACAGTCTGGTTGAACTCCTCCCCTCTGGACGGCGCTACAGAGCTCTGTACGCTAAAACCAATGTTTCCCTTTGAGGAAACATTAGTTTGCATCTGAAGATCCACATACTTAGCGCCACTGGAGTTAGAAGTGCGTATGGCGAGTATGAGAGCATATTTCGGAAAAAAAAACAACTGCAGCAGCAAAGGAGAGACAATTGGTGTGGGAGAAAGTTGCTGCAGTCAATGTGTAAGTTTGAATGCAGTATTCATCTACTCTATCTATCATTGCATTTGGACTTTAACTGTTTGAAGTTAAACTTGGATGTCCCTGTGATATTGTTGCACTGACATAGTGAATAAAATACGTTGCGTTTGTTAGATATGCTTTTTCTGCTCTCTGCCGCTTGCTGTCCGTGGTGCAGAAAACGGATGCGTATTGTTTAAAGGCCCATTGGCTGAATTGACGCCACTGAGGGAGGAGACAGAGAGAAACTCAGGCTTTATTGAAGTAAACCTGCTAGCGAGCAGGTTAGGTTCAGAGGCTCAGTTGCCGTAGTAACTGACTCAGAGTTTGAGTTAACTCGCTTTCTGGAACTGAAAACTCCGGATTTCCCTCATCTCAGGCTTAACAAACTCAAGATTTTCACTAAACCCGCTTCCTGGAATACCCCTTTGGATGTTTATTAACACACCTGGATGTTTATTAACACACCTGGATGTTTAATAACACACCTGGATGTTTATTAACACACCTGGATGTTTAATAACACACCTGGATGTTTAATAACACACCTGGATGTTTAATAACACACCTGGATGTTTAATAACACATCTGGATGTTTAATAACACACCTGGATGTTTAATAACACACCTGGATGTTTAATAACACACCTGGATGTTTAATAACACACCTGGATGTTTAATAACACACCTGGATGTTTAATAACACACCTGGATATTTAATAACACACCTGGATGTTTAATAACACACCTGGATGTTTAATAACACACCTGGATATTTAATAACATACCTGGATATTTAATAACATACCTGGATGTTTAATAACACACCTGGATATTTAACAACACGCCTGGATGTTTAATAACACACCTGGATGTTTAATAACATACCTGGATATTTAACAACACACCTGGATATTTAATAACATACCTGGATGTTTAATAACACACCTGGATATTTAATAACACACCTGGATGTTTAATAACACACCTGGATATTTAATAACACACCTGGATATTTAATAACATACCTGGATGTTTAATAACACACCTGGATGTTTAACAACACACCTGGATATTTAATAACATACCTGGATATTTAACAACACACCTGGATATTTAACAACACACCTGGATGTTTAATAACACACCTGGATGTTTAACAACACACCTGGATATTTAATAACACACCTGGATGTTTAATAACACACCTGGATATTTAATAACATACCTGGATGTTTAATAACACACCTGGATGTTTAACAACACACCTGGATGTTTAACAACACACCTGGATGTTTAACAACACACCTGGATGTTTAATAACACACCTGGATGTTTAATAACACACCTGGATATTTAATAACACACCTGGATGTTTAATAATAAAACACCTGGATGTTTAATAACACACCTGGATATTTAATAACACACCTGGATGTTTAATAAATTACCTGGATGTTTAATAATAAAATACCTGGATGTTTAATAAATTACCTGGATGCCATTTCAAGGCGAGTTTGCGATAAGATTTCTTCAGATCATCGTCTCCTGCGTCTCGTTTCACGCCCAACACTTCATAGTGACACTTCATCGTCAAGGGAACCTGACTTAAGAAATAAAGTAAATAATATTCACGCGGTTCCAGGTGGGGATCGCGTTAGCATCAGTTTAGCAGCCGGGCAGCATCTTTGCTGTAACTCGCCCAAAAAAAAATATTTAAGACCTTAAAATTGTAATAACAGTTTTTCACTGGGTATTACATATTTTAACCCCCTTACTATCCTTTAACCCTCACACGCAAGTCTGA
This sequence comes from Cololabis saira, assembly GCF_033807715.1. Classification (NCBI taxonomy): domain Eukaryota; kingdom Metazoa; phylum Chordata; class Actinopteri; order Beloniformes; family Belonidae; genus Cololabis; species Cololabis saira. Next base: position 8,845,842 of record NC_084597.1, on the reverse strand, counting down.
ATACCTTCATCTATTTTTGATACTTCTTGTGACTGACTGTGCTGGCTTGCTGTCGCTGATGCCGCCAAGTCTCGCGAGATTTGTTCTCTTCTTCTTCTTCTTTTGTGTTTCCGGCGGTTTCAACGCATCCAGGAGTATTACTGCCCTCCTCTGGTAGCTTGGGGCTGAATTAGTTCACAATGGTCACTTACAGGACTGTCTCAAAAAATTAGAATATTGTGATAAAGTTCTTTATTTTCTGTAATGCAATTAAAAAAAAAAAAATTTCATACATTCTGGATTAATTACAAATCAACTGAAATATTGCAAGCCTTTTATTATTTTAATATTGCTGATTATGGCTTACAGTTAAGATTAAGATAAATTAAGATTCTCAGAATATTCTAATTTTTTGAAATAGGATATTTGAGTTTTCTTAAGCTGTAAGCCATGATCAGCAATATTAAAATAATAAAAGACTTGCAATATTTCAGTTGATTTGTAATGAATCCAGAATGTATGACATTTTTGCATTACAGAAAATAAAGGACTTTATCACAAGATTCTAATTTTCTGAGACAGCCCTGTATATTCTCGAGTAAAGCCCAGTGGCATGCAGAAGATGTCCTTGCTATCAGTTGGTGGTCCTCATGTTGGCCAAGTAATATTCTAACAGAAAAACAAGATATACCTAGATCTAACAGGGTTCTATATAAAATACTCCTTTCTGCAGAATACTTTCTACACTCCATCAGAACATGTTGAACTGTTTCCAGCTTCCCAGACTCACACAACCCACTTGGATGTTTCCCTACTACTAATAAGTTCTGATGTAGCCCACAGTGCCCCAGCCTCAATCGGGTTAATTTAACCACGTCAACTCGACTTCCAGAATAATGATATGAAGTATTGACCTTCGGCTGAATATTAATCACCGTCAGTTTGACACATTTCTCAGTGATAATGACATTCATGCTGGCCTACCATACCACACTGACGTTGTCATAATGTAATAACAGCTCATAATGTAATAACTTAAATGTAATAAAAGTTCATAATGTAATAATCGGCTCATAATGTAATAAAATCACGAGTGCATAACGTAATAACGGCTTTGCGCATAATGTAATAACTTATTACATTATGAGCCTTACTGGCGCCGCTCATAATGTGATAACAGCTCATAATGTAATAATGGCTCATATTGTGAGAAAAGTGTTGCATTATCATCATTTATACCTCAGCAATTCCTGCAGGGGTGGAAGGAAATGCTTTCACCTCTGTGTGTGTCTGTCTGTGTCAACAGGATCACACAATTTCTGTGTTCTGGGTTTTATCAATATCTCCTGGCAGGTTACCCCAAATTAACAGCCATGGCTGCAAAGGTTCTATCTATGTTTGGGACTACTTATCTTTGTGAACAGGTGTTCTCCGTAATGAACAATAATAAAACAAAGCAGCGCTCAAGGTTAACAAATAAACACTAAATGTGCTGCTACTCAGGATTTGACACCTAAAATCGATGCGATTGTGAAGGAAAAAGGATGCCAAGTTTCAGGAGCCAGCAGCAGCAAGTAGACTGCAGGAATGCAGTGAGAGAGAGAGAAAAAAAGTGTGATGACACGACATTTGTTTGGACTCATGAATACAGATCATTAAAGATAAGATTCATCTGGTTTCATATTTAAGACAATTAATATTGTGCAGTATGTTTTCAGCTTTAGTATGCCCAGCCTAGTAGTTTGATCTGATGTAGACTAATCTTATTGCCCATGCACTGCTATAACTTTTATTTTGTATTTCTTTTTTTATTTATTTCAAAGCAGTATGACAATTAAGGCGAAAATATTTTTTTCATAGATGTGATGAGGTTTAATGAAAACAATCGGTGTTATGTATCACAAGTTTTATGGGTGTTGAATTCATTAAACCTCATTAAATCAGCCCATAATATGATTTTATAATAATTACTCTCTTGTGATATATAGTCTAGATGACCATGAACACATCACAAGCAATATGACCAAAATCAGTGGTATGTATCACAAGTTTTATGGGTGTTGAATTCATAATATCCAATATCCAATATCAAACCAATTCAACCGCGGTGCATTTGGCTTAGCTTTACACGATGACGGAGTTAGCCTGTAACTTAAACAATATAAAAGTACTCAATTCACCTTGTTTCACTTACAATAAACAACAATGACAGAATAACAATCATCAACAACATGTGCTCATTTGCCACATTTATTAAATACCTTTATTTATACCTTCATTTTAATAAGCTCTTAAATACCCTTAATGCCTATATATTCTTAAGATATTTGAAAATGACTAATACCCCTGCTTCTCACCGTTTTCTCATATTTTATTATTATAATTGTATTTATTTTGCATTTAGTTGTTTTTTTTAAACTTTTTTTTTAACCTTTGACACAGAATTTGTTTGTGTACTTATTTTTTTTTTATGTAAAATATCTTTGTATACAAACAACAAGGCATCAAACTTTATCAAAATGCTTCAAGGAACAGGTTTGTTTATTATGCCCTTGCTTTACAACTTATCTGTTAAATTTACTGTTACACTCTTACAGTCAGTGATGCAGAATGTGTTGGTGCTGTTATATATGTTTTATATGCCTCAAGGATTTGTACAACCTTCAAGTGTTCAATAAAAAATAAATAAATAAAAAATAAAAAACAACGGTGGAGGTGAAAAAGGTGATAATAATGGTGTTATAATGGTGATGATAATAATAATAATAATAATAATAATAATAATAATAATATTAATAATAATAATAATAATAATAATAATAATATTTTTTTTTTCTTTTGTCCAACCCTGTAACTTGCACAGACTCATATCCAGCACTTTATAAACCTAATTTTGTACATTTCTGGTCTACATTTTATTTTATTGTTTATACTTTTTATTGTTTAAACATTTTATTTTATCTCTTAGATATTTGTTTTTATAATTGTATTGTGTTGCACCAATCACCATAACAAATTCCTCGTGTGAAAACTTGGTAATAAACCCCTTTTCTGATTATAATAATAATAATAATAATAATAATAATAATAATAATAATAATAAAAGATTATTATTATTATTTACTGTTTTAAACAGTATTCTTTACTGCCACCACCCCACAGAACTGTCCAGCAGCCTCAGGAGGAATTGCATTTTTTTTTTTTTTTTTTTGAATTAGGTGCTTAAATAGATTATATCCACCTTGAATGTCACGTTTTGGTAGAACCAAAGCAAGAGGTGCTTTTGTGTTTTTTAAGGGGGTGTGCCGAGATGGCCGAGTGAGCAGACGCTTTCACCCAGACGCTGCAAAGTTACGTTTAGAAAAGTGAAGTTTCAACTTTTTCCTGGCTCAGTTCGTCCTTTCCTGAAAACATTAACACAGCGAACACAAAAAGGACCGTATGTAGCCTATGCCAAAAGGGACAGAAACCGAGCCTTCGAGGGTCCCAACATCATGCTGAACGAAACTAATGCTAACGTTATTTTTTTTTTTTTTTTTTTTTTGAAAATATCTTTATTTACAAACAACAAGGCATCAAACTTTATCAAAATGCTTCAAGGAACAGGCGCATTGAGAGAAAACAGAAGGAAAATAAAATAAATAAATTGAAAAGGAAAATAATGAAAGGGGCTAGGGCTTATCCAATAAATTATATTCAACAATTATGTTCAAAAGTTGTATTACATTTCTTTTTGTCATGAGTTTAAGGGCTTTAGAAAAGTGAAGGAATTCGTTATATAAACACAATCGAGGTTTAACTTTCATATACTTGGATTTGTGGATATGGAATTTACACAGAATTATGATATTATTAATAAGAAAGTCATCATTGGTATTGTCCATTGAAAGTCCAAAAATAATAGCTTTTCGTGAGAAGTACTGCAGATCAAAAACCTTTGGGTGAAGCCAGTCATGTATATCCTGCCAAAGGATATTAGAATATATACCGTACAATCAAAAAATAAATGATCAGTGGTTTCACATTCATCACGAAATACACAGTTATTAGTTTCAATACCAAATCGCTGTCGCAACAAATCACTGGATGGGCATACATCATTTATGTTTTAAAAATTTAGTTATTTTGCTTATTTACAAATATTTTCCAATATTTACAAAATAATCATTTAGTCTATTAGCTACTTCATTCATATTGTTTATAATTGTATCATTTTCTATAACATATTGTGGATAGTTCGTATGTCTAGTTTTATTTCTAATTATACTATTAAGAATATTCCAAATACCTTTTATATTATTCTTGTTATTATCTAATAAGTTATTATAATATTGTTATATTCTTTGTTTCTATGCTTAATGAATTCTTTATATAAAGTATTTTTCTTTTTGCACGCATTCTGCAATCCTTTTGACATCCATTGATTATCCTTATATTTATGAGTTATATACTGTTTATATACTGTTTTTCGCAAATTTCCCCTCTGTGGGACTATTAAAGGTTTATCTTATCTTATCTTATCTTTAATTGGACAATTTTTATCATACAGTATTTTAAATACACTTAAAAATGTATCATATGCTATGTTAGTATCATTTTCATTATATATTGGATCCCAATTCTGTTGTAATAACTCATCTTTTAGTACATTCAAGAATGACCCCAAGCCCAGAGGAATAATCCTTCAGTTCTCGTCCAGAGTCTGTAGGGACGCCGTATGGAGAGTTGCAAAGACGTCCCGCTTCCTGCGGGACAACGGACTGAAATCTGCAGAGGATCTCTCCAAAGAGGACAGGCAACGCAGGAACAACCCGTGGCCGCTGATTGAGAAGGCTAGAAAGGAGGGCGAAGCTGCATATTTCGTTGGAGGTCGCGCATTCATAAATGGGTTGTCACCCTGCCTCCCTGAGACCTAACGGCATCAGCCAAGTATTGATACAGGATGCTCAGGGCTACTCATATTAAGTGCCAACCCAGTCTCACATAAAAACGTACCCTGCCTACGTTGGTCCAAAGTGCAAAAATGTAGAGGGGTTACAATAATAGCCCTTGAATTGTTACATTTTTTTCTGCCTATTCGTTTTACGTCCAGGTCACGTAACTTTCAAGTTTCTGGCCGTGACACCAAAAAACATGGCGGACATTTCTCATTTTTTAGTGAAACAAATACATATTTTGAGTTAGTTTCTGCATAAAAATGCGTTTTGATTACATTTCTAGCGAGAAATAAATATTTTACTTTCATAATATGCACTCAGTGAATGTACATAATCACTCGCTTGCTCGCTGTTGCAAAGTTTTTTCAGATCTCGCCAGAATAAAGGCTGATTTATGGTTGCGTTCCGCTCCAACCAACGCAGGGCCTACGGCGTACCCTACGTCGATTTAACAAAGAATTTGGCAAAAAATGTTATACATAAAAGTAAATTCATTATCAAAAAACCTTGTTTTGTTGTGTTTCAGAAGGAAATGGAAATTTATTTTAAATCAATTATTGATTCTTCTAATCAAAAGGCTATTAAGACTGTGAATATTTGCATCCTCTACAAAGTTTTTATATAATACACTGTACCCCTGGCTCTTCTGTTCTCTGTTCGTTGTGATCTTTATACTGTTGTGATCTTAGTCAATAAAGATTTATAAAAAAGAGATGCTTTTTCTAAACTTTATTTAACAAGAACAATGACAAACTCATATTTTCTTTTTTTTTTTACTTTATTTAACAAGACCAATGACAAACCTTTATTTAACAAGACCAATGATAAACTCAGATATTTGGGGAAAAAAGAGTATTTAACAAGAACAATGAAAAACTCAGATTTTCTTTTATTAAAACTTTATTTAACAAGAACAATGACAAACTCAGATGTAAACATAAGTACATCAGATTGAGAGAACAATCACGCCTCCTACTAAATTGAGATTGCATGAAAGGAAAGGAAGAAAAATAAATAAAGAATTAATGAAAAATGAGAACACTGTTGAAATAAGATTTCATTTTTAAGAGCAGTCCATGAAGGGGGGGATTCAGCATAGCGACACTTGTGAATATAGTATTTTGTAAGAATGATCAAATTATTTACTAAATGATAGAGATCCAGTTTTTTTTTTGTCATTACTACTCATAGACATTATATACGTAGACACCACATCGAGGTGTTTTGCCCGCTGCTCCGATACGTCCCCACCATGTTGGATGTGGCAAGACTGCGCTGTAAACTAATACAAGTAAATGGACTTTATTTTCATAAAGCGCCTTTCTACAAAGAAATTTACATTTTACGTCTCATTTATTCATTCACACACTAATATACTTGGGAGTACAGTTAGGCACGATATATATTTAATTTTCTCAGACGGCAAAAATAAGAAATTGATCCCACATAGGAGTAATTCATGTTATATCAGCTATAGATGGTAAATGGCTTTTCAGCTGTACTCCTACAGCCCCAAAGCGCTTTACACTGTAGACATTCACCCACACACGCACACACAGATATTCACACATCGGCTGTCGGCGGAGCTGCCATACAACCGGGAGCAACCGGGGGATTCAGTGGTTCAGTGGTTCGAACCCTAGTTCGAACCACTGAACCACCAGGTTCATGGGCGAACGTTCTACCAACTGAGCCACCTTCCCCTATGTTGTTTCCCAAGTATATTAGTGCGTGTGTGAATGAATAAATGAGACGTAAAACGTACATTTCTTTGTAGAAAGGCGCTTTATGAAAATAAGTCAATTTACTTGTATTAGTTTACAGCGCAGTCTTGCCACATCCAATATGGCGGCGACGTTGACGTATCGCAGCAGCGCTCGATGGGGCGGATACGTTTATATGCATAGAAATACGTAGACGCCGCATCGAATGTTCTTGCCCGCTGTTGCGATACGTCAACGTCGCCGCCATATTGGATGTGGCAAGACTGCACTGTAAACTAATACAAGTAAATTGACTTATTTTCATAGTAGTAATGTACATGTGCAATTACAACAGTAATAATAAACAACAATTAAACAAATGTAGTACATATAATAGCATGACGTTATTAATAGAAAAGACTACAACAGCTGAGTGAATTGAGCATGACGAATAATACAGCATTAGAAATCCAGAAAGAGTAGCAAGGGAACATAAAACTGACCCTAATGTGAGATATTTTAAAAGGCTTTAACATAAAGTGCAACAGACTGAAAAAAATAAATAATAAACAGACATAATGGAATAAAAGGAACTTATATAAATAAGTAATTAAATTAGTAAAGTAATTAAACTAGTAAGGAAAAAGGCAGCTTTTATAAGGGGGAATTCAGACTGATTTTATTCAATTCAGTAGGGAAAATTCTTTAAGAGATCATATAAATTTCGTGCCTTAATTGTTGTTATAAGTTTTAGAGATTTCAAATACATTTTAAATTCGTTCATAAATACACAAAATTTAGGGGATGATTTTAGTATCCTATTCTTGTGGATAAAACATTTTGCCAAGCAGAGGATTACATTGCAACAGAGTTCATCATTTTTGTTTTTCAAGATCATACCAAAAGTTACATTATCTTTAGAAATAGAGGATGGGAACGATGCAATTTAGGAGTAATTCATGTTATATCAGCTATCGAGAACAAGGTAGTGCCGAAAAACAATATAAATAATAATAAAAATAATAATAATAAATAATAAAAATAGAGAAACATATTTTCTCATCAACAAAGCATATTTTAAAATTTTCAAGTAGCAAAATAACAAAAAAAAAAGAAAGCTCAGAGTGCTCAGAAGGTTAATCTAAGTCATGTGACGAAGGTGCTCTTTGGTGAGAAAAGGGATGTCAAAAAATAAGAAAAATCCAAGGCACTCTTCTTCAAATATAAAAAGCCTTTATTTGAAATTGCTATTTCATGTGGAAGATTTTAAAAAGTCATATTTCGAACCATTTTTCAGACAATAAAATAATATTGGAACCATTTTTCAGACAATAAAATAACATTCGAACCATTTTTCAGACAACAAATTACTATTACTACTGGGTGTATGCGGCAGTACGACATCCGCGCCACTAGGGGTCATCATACCTGCTCGTTTGAGTCGAACATCTGTAGTCACGCGAGACTTGGTTCCCGTGAACATTACAAGCATGGCCGCCCAGAAGAGAAAACGTGGAGGACGCAGCTCAGCTGGAAAAAACCAAAAAAAGGCCAAATTTGTTGCAGACCAAAGTGAAATACCAGTTGTAGCCGAACAGGGGGTGAAAAATGAGGTTGCAGTCCCGCCACCAGTTTCACAGGTGAGTACACGAGTTTGTTATGATCAAGTTAGCTCCAGCCTGCTCGCCACTGCACACATGGACTTGGTTTTAATTTAGTTAATTATTTTACTAAAGCTGCAAAATCCTGATAGCTGCTCAAAACAAAGTGAGCTATTTAATGTTTTGTCCAACATGGTGAAGAAATAGTGGAAATTCTGTAACTTATAGACTTATAGAGATCAGCACTAACTAACACTGTGCAATACTTCTCCCGGACTCCGTGCAATATTCCTACATATGTATATACTGTCATCTGTAAAAAAAACGATTCAAATGCACCTTAACCTTTTTTATATTTTTTCTTTTATTTATATTTCTTATATTTCTTATTGTTTTATATTTCTTATTGTTTGCACTACTGCTATTTGTCTTGCACTGGAGAGGTGATGCTGCTTCAAATCTCACTGTACCCAGGTACACTGACAATAAAGTATTCTGATTCTGATTCTAAACCACTCCTTTTTGAAATGTAATTAAAGTTTTTATAAAAACAAGAACGACAAAAACACCTTGAGTTAGGTTGACATTGTGAAATAATATCTCTTATTAAGGGCAAATGGACCAACAAGGAGAGGGTTCTAATCTTCTCCTCAAGAGGAATTAATTTCAGAACCAGACACTTGATGCAGGACCTGAGGACCTTGATGCCTCACTCTAAAGCGGGTAGGTTTCATGCTTTTACAGTACTTGGTCACCAAAATTATGTTTATCAGAAATTTAAAAAGAGCATTTTATTTTCAGATACAAAAATGGACAGAAAGGACAAGTTGTTTATCATAAATGAGGTGAGTGTTGTGTAGTTTTTAATAGGGCTGGGGATCGATTCAAATATCAAGAATCGATTCGATTCCGATTCTTAAGATTCAGAATCGATTATCACGATCCGATATTGATTTGGGTTACTGTTAATAAAACTGTTTTTTCAGCTGTTGCATGAATTATATGACTGTCTAGTTATGCAACATATTACTACTAGTATTATATTGAGATTCAACAGCAAGTATTAGCAGCTAATGATGCTTTAAGGACCAATCAGCTCCCAGAATGCTGATAGAACTGCTTTCAGAAACATCATGTCGGTCAGAATTACCAAACAGATCCAGGGAGGAAACAGAGGACGAAAGAAATCGCTTTTATTTTTTCCCCATTAATGAGAATTTGTTTTTTAACATTTATGCAAATGTAACCCCAAGTCAGTATATAAAGCAAAGAACGACAATTATAATGTATGCAATTATAACTGAAAACTTTAATGTTTTCATACCTTTAAACATATTTAAAGCCAAAAACATGGCACCAGTTATTCTCGTGTCCCACAAAATATTCCTTTTTTGGGCATAAACAAAAAAGTACCAAAAGTTGTAATGTAGTGATGAGACTTTTTTTTTTTTTTTTTAAATCGATCTTTAGACATATGAATCGATTTTTAGGAATTAATATGAGAATCGATTTAAAATCGGAGAATTGATTTTTTTCAACACAGGCCTAGTCTTTAATAGAATCAATCTTATTTTTTAAAAATCAGCCGTGTGTGTGATCTCATGCCTCAAAGCAAAGCCTTTTGTTTTTCAGGTGTGTGAAATCAAAAACTGCAATAAATGCCTTTTTTTCGAGGCTAAAAAAAAGCAGGACCTCTACATGTGGTAAGGATTTAATCGAGATTGCACTTTTGAAATTCTAAACATACTTAATTAGCAGTTAATTGAACAATGTCCCCAACAATGTCTTAGGATCTCCAATAGCCCTCATGGACCGAGTGTAAAGTTTTTGGTTCAGAACAGTAGGTTACATCTTCATTACAGTCATTACACATGTTAATTATTTATTGTGCAATGGAAACATATTCATATTGTCCACTTTTTTTTGCAGTTCATACTCTGGCAGAACTAAAGATGACAGGAAACTGTCTGAAAGGATCCAGACCGCTGCTCTCTTTTGATCCTGTGAGTAGTATCTGGCTATAAAGCCAGGGAAGATTAGATGAAAACTTGCTACCTCTTTATTGTATTATCAATGTTTTGCCCCCACCCACAAATATTGGAGATAGCTGAATTATTTACATAAAAAGTCCTCATGAACCACACTATGTGGTCTTAGTCATAGTTAGCCTTAGTTAGCCTTGTGTTTTGTTTGCCATTGTCATTTGAGCTGAATTGTCAGTAATTATCTGTTTATTCCATCCAACAGAAATTTGACAAGGAGCCCCACTATGCATTGCTGAAAGAGCTCTTTACTCAGGTATGTTTTTGTTTTTCAAGATCCCTGTTAAATGGTGCAGACAAAAAAAAAAGAGAATTACAACCTTCCACCCCAGCCCTTTTTCTTTTTTGCTGGAAAGTAACCAAAAACGTTTTGACAACCCATGACATTTGAAATGCATTGGTTAATGCTAGGGGTGGGTATTGGGAAGGACCTCACGATACAATACGCATCACGATACTTGAGCCACGATACGATACACATTGCGATATCCCGATTATGCGATATCCCGATTATTATATTCTACATAGTTCACCGAAAAATTTTAAAATGCATTACACATCTTAAAATCCAAGTTGTATATATGTACATCAGATGATAGTGATGGATCTTAAAATCCGAGTTGCACGTTCATCAGATTATAGTGACAATTCATGGGACAAACTGAGTCAAAACAATGTTTTATTATAACTATACAAGCTAAAGTAACAACATATTTGTATATGTTTTTCATATTATTTACATCATATGAAATTAACATTAAATTTAGTATGAGGTTGCTTTAATTATGTGGCAAATGATAATAAACACAAGAAAGATGGTACTAAAACCAAGGACAGGCACAGTGATCAGTCAGTATAGATATAAATCCATAAATAAATAAACCTCTGTCCATTATTTTTCATTTTTTAAGGACAGGCAATTGTGTTATATAAAAAATAAATTATTAAATGAGATAAAACCTGAGCTCAGTGCAGGGCCCTCCCAGGGTTGGTAGAGAGTGGCAATGCCCAGGACTGTCACTTAGGTAGGAGCACTGGGTGATATAATGGGAAAAAAATCGGGGATAAAAAATATAAATTAAAAAAAAAATCGATATTCAAATTTTAATATCGATATTGAATCGGCTGGAAAAGTATCGCGATATATTGCCATATCGATATTTTTGCCCACCCCTAGTTAATGCAGTATTAAAATGTTAAGCGATAGTGTGGATTAATTCTAACTGGTCTTGAGTGGGATAACTCTTTTGAGTCTTGTTAGGTGGTTAGAATAGCAATTTATCTTGACGTCGTTCAGTTGGCCCGAGGGCTGATATTAATAGCCCACAAACTCATATTGTATTCTAACTTACAACGGCCTCTATTTACATCATTTTGGTTTCTACTCCACACTGTCCCATAATAGATTTAGGGTTGTTTTAACTTGGGGTCGGTCCTTTTCAGAAAGCTGAACTCGTTTTTTCTTTCCCGTTTTAAAGAAATGTTTATATTCTCACGTTTAGACCTTTTCCACACCGCGCTACCATCCCAAGAGTCAGCCGTTTGTGGATCACGTCTTCACATTCACCATCGCAGACAACAGAATTTGGTTTCGAAACTACCAGGTAATATTACACAACTTTTACATTTAAGAGTTTTTGGTTTAAAATGGGACTTGTCATAAGGTATTTTTAACTTTGGAAGATAAAATGCATACTGTTGACTGCTCTCAATTCTTGACACTAATTTCTACGTTCAATCTTCCCATGCTCAGATAATTGAGGAAGATGCTTCACTGGTGGAGATCGGGCCTCGATTTGTTCTTAATCCTATTAAGATCTTTCAGGGAAGCTTTGGAGGGCCAACCCTCTATGAAAACCCCAACTTCAAGTCTCCTAACATGGTAAAATAAACTTTGTTGTTTGAATCATTATCCAACAGAATGCATCAACCTTTATTTTTTTTAATGAATGTCACATGGTGATGTCCAATGTACTGGTTAAAAATCAGATTTTTCTGTCCTTTAACATGGTCTCCATGTCACGTTAAGTCAGATCCAGCTGCTCTAGTACTGTGACAACAATTACCTCTGCAACAACATAAATATATTGCAGACAGGCTTCACCTTAGACCAGGGGTGTCAAACATGCGGCCCGAGAGAGGTTTTCATGCGGCCCACGAGAAGTTTCCAACGCAAAAAAACGAAATGTTAATTTACTAAAAAGGAAGGCATAAATAATTGCCATGAATCGCAGCATATCCGATAATATATTTCTTCTACAAGTCCATTGTTATTCCACAAAGCAGATGTGCAGCAGATGCAGCAGTTTGACATTTTTTTCGTTTTCTAGAATGTATTTGCCGATTTTATTTCTTTGTAGACAGTCGTTTATTTTTATTAACTGACTACTATTATATATTTTCGCAGGGAAAAATATCACTGCTAAAAAAGATGATAGAAGATATTTATTCAGAGAATTTCAGTTTTGAATACGAGGATAGTGACAAAGTAAAACAGTTAAAAGAGAAGTGCTGACTTTTTCAGCAACACTGGCGTAAATATCCGCGCCAATTTTTAAAAATAAATACTTAATTGTACTGGAAAAATCTCTAAATCACAAAGAAACACTCTCGGATGTAATAAAGATTTTGCTTTTAATTAAATTTCCTATAAAAAAGCAAAATATAAAAAAAAAACATACTTGTTTGTTTATCTTTGTAAAATTATATTAAAAGTATCTTACATAATTTGAAAAAAAAAAGAGAAATTTCAAGAAAAGATCCTGAAGAAATATATTTTACATAATTAGAGTGTAAACAAAGTGCATATTTCCTTTTAAAATTAACTAAACTGATATTGGATTAGATAACAATAGTAAAAAAAAGAACTAGAGAAAAAAATTTCCGCACCGTTTATTTTGAGCGTGCGGCCTGCGAGAAAAAAATTGGTCAAATCCGGCCCGCCAAGCAAAATGAGTTTGACACCCCTGCCTTAGACGTTTAAATGTGGAAGGATAACAGAAGAGTAAAAATCCGGCAGGTGATTGCATATAATATTGCTTCTTGCATTTATTTATTTCATTGTTTTCCTTCTCCACCAGCACCGACGAGAGCTCCGACTGGCGGCAGCAGCTAAAGTGCGGGAGAAGCAGATGGTGAAGGAGTTGCATAAAATGAAGAGGTCAGAAGCAAAGGAGGATTTGAACACGGATGTTACAGCTGACGTGTTTGTCACGCCGGCTGAGGAGAAGCACGTTCACATCCAGATGGAAGCACCAGAACCAAAAATCTACAATAAGAACAAGCGCAAAGCTTTCAAAAGGCAAAGGATGCAGATGGCCCGACGATAACTGCATAGACCGGATCTGGTCGCGTGGATAACGTAAGGCTGCAAAGATTTGTTTTTTTTTCTTTTTAAAGAAAATGTGATGGTTCAGCACCACCTTTGTCATCTTTTTTCTTTTTTTTTTGTAGGTAAAATCACACTTGACATGTTTTGTGAGGTGTCTGTTGCCATTACCTGTGGAATGACAGTTTCAATTCTCATGAAAAAGAATTCTTTTCATTTTGCAATACTTCAACTTTATTTACCCTTCTTGTGATCCATGTAAAAACTTCACTTTGGTTACAGTTGTTTTGTATGTTCAAAAATAAAATGATCCCAATTTAATATCGGTTTCATGTGATGTTTATAAGGAACCAAAGGCTGTGTAAGATGATGGTACATGTCTTTGTATTTATATTGAAAAACAAAGTTCTGTAACAAACATGTACTGTCGCCACTATGGAACTATCAACCATTTACATTTTGGTGCTAAAGCAAAGTGGATTCTGACAGACCTGAATCTCACAATGTCGTTGCTGACTTAAAAAAGGAATGAAAAAAGAACCACCATAGAATACCTGAGATTTTGTAATGAATTCATCACAATTCCTCTCTAAACAGTTCATAAAGCAAAGGTGGAGTTCACCTCAAATGTAGTTGCTCGTGTTTTCCAAACTGCAATAGCCCACATTACCAGCACGAAAAGCAACTTGCCTACAGGTTAAGACTATCAGTCTTGCCTGTCTGATAAATGAAGCCCCAGCTTATTTTCTAGCCTGCAGCATCATCTGGCAGATGTTCCCTTCTCATTTCTTTTATAGAAAGAAATTGTCCCCATGGAAGCGAAAGTGCTTATTTGATGTCAAACCCAAATGAATCATCATTCCTCTTCCACGTCCTTATCGGGACAGCAATAATATTCCACAAAGCAGATCTGTCCATCATCGTTCCTGACCAGGTACTGCAGGGAGAGGAAGCCCCTGTTGTCTGTCCTCACAGAGACTTTACAGGATAAAGCCAAAGCTTTGGTTGATGGTTTCAAGAGGGACATCTTATATCTGTCACAGTTCAGAGAGAAAGAAACAGAATACAACGTTTTAATGAAACTCATTAGAGATGGGTTTTGGATGGCAGCTATTTTGACATTTGACATTAAGAAAGACAGATTTCAAAAATGATAATTACAACTCATAAAGGTTTACTAATATCTGAGTGGAATGGAAGAGGCTCTGTTAAAGTTCCAGTGTGTAGGATATAGCGACATCTGGTGGTATAAATTATAAACTACAATCGCATGACCTCACCCTCCTCATCAAAGCAAGAAAAGGTGGCAGCCGGTGGATGTATGGAATAAATTAGATATAGATTTGAAATTATGTAGAACTTTAACTTTATATTAAAAAACATTGAAAAGAAGGATGATTTCCTTATATTAAATTAATGAGTGGCTTGATGTTGATTTGGGTATATATTTAATTGGTGATTTGCTTTGATTTTGTAAGGATGAAGGTAACATGTAGATGCACCTTTATTTTAAAAATCTTTTTTATTTTTTGAGGAATGTTTGTTATCCCCACAGAGCCAATTTGTTTTACTGGCAGTCTTTCTCTTACTTTTTGCTTTTATTTCATTAATTTAATTAATCTTTTTGAGGGTAGGCAAATAATAAGCTTTGCTTCAGCCTACACCTTTTTCGGTCTAGATGTTCTTTGTTTATTTGTATACTGGAAACTTTTTTGTTATGTTTTCTTTGAACAGTGTATTCGTTTTCTTGTTGTCAGTTTTATTCTTGTTTTTTTATTTTTTATTTTTTTTGTGTCATGACCGAAAATAAACTAAACTAAACTAAAAAAGAAAAGGTAAAATGTCTGTGCAACGGCAAAGACTCCCACTCTACAATCAAGTACTTGGTTATTGGCTTTGTTGTACTGCTGTAACATATGAGTATAACATGAGGAATGGGGACATGAAATGCTTTTGGTATTTTTGTAAACTGTTGCTATAAAGCAGTGGTAGCCTTCATGCCGCTGTCCTGCAATGTTTTGAATGTTTGCTTGCATCAACACACCTAATTCAGATTTATGGTCGTCATCAGCACAAGTCTGTTAATGACACAGTAATTTCTGTCATGCAGTGCTGACTCAGGAAATTATCCAAACCATGCAGGATAGCCGCCCTCAAAGACCAGGGGCCGGATTCACAAAACATTCTTAAGAAGAAAAATCTTCTTAAGTGTCATTTTTTTCCTAAGTTCAGTCTTAAGAAGAAAACAGATAAGAAGTCATATTCTCCAAAAAAGTTCTTAAGTATTTTCTCAACTTTCTTCTTAAGTTTCTTCTTAAGAAAAAACTTAAGAATAAATGGTATTCTTGAAACAAAACATCTCAAATTTGTTCTTGACTTTTTTCTTAACTTTAAGAGAACCTTGACCTGTCTTAAAATGTCTTCTGTGAAAAGGTAATAATAATAATAATAATAATAATAATAATAATAATAATAATAATAATAATAATAATAATAATAAGCCTCTAAATCACCTTTTTCAACACATTTTAGACAAGTTTAGACTAGTAGGTCATAGTTTGAGGATATACTTTGTAATTAATTACACAAAGAGCCTGTTAACTGTTTTTTAGCATGTTAGTTAGCGTGGTAGTTAATTATTATTAATTTTCCCCAACAGTATTTTTTTTCGCACATTAATCTCATCCACCATAACTTTGAAAAGTTCCTGCATCTCTTTTTATCCTTCTCCGTGTTTAGTGAGTGACTGACGGTTAAGACGCAAACTACCTGTATAAATGTTGTTTGTTGGCGCGTGCAATGCAATGACATATTTTAAGAAGTTCTTAAGTAGGAAAAATAAGAAATTCGTAAGAAATTACAGTTCTTAAGACGGTTCTTAAGAAAATATTGAGGAATTTCACTTAAGAACTTTCTGATGAGCTTCTTAATTTTAGATCTTAAGACATTTCTTAAGATCGTTCTTAAGAACATATTGGTGAATCCCGCCCCAGGATTGCCTACCCATGCTATAAAGTAATGAAAACAAAAATCTTATTTTTACATAATGCAATCACTAATATTCTTTTTTTTGTGTGTGTGTCTTTGACAACAAAGTCTTATGTAACCCTGGTGAAATGAGTGCGTTCAGTGTCTTGTCCCTGGAAACTTTTCCCACAGACATGTTTATTTCTTATTTCCAGTTTTTCTAGTCCAACTCTAAAAAAAACATTTGTTTCTTAAAATAGTAAAAAATGCACCCCTATGCTGATGGCAGTGCTCACCTGTTCATTTGTGTCTTGGTGCACTTGAACAGTTCCATCATGTCCGAGTCTTTGGAATAATCATAATGGGCATTTCCAGAGTTCCCGAACGTAGACAACCTGAAGGTGAAATATTCAAATAAAAATACATTGGTAGGAAAGTTAGGAAAATTCTAATGATAAATGATCTCTAAATGCTTGTAATGGGATAAGTGAGACGTGATGATTCAAAGATTAAAGGACGCAAAAACATACTTTTAAAAGTAATTGCAAACTGATCAAAATCTGCATTTTGTTCCAATAAAAGGCTGATGAAATAGCATAGCTTTGCTTCCCTCGCCTTGAAAGATTTCCCTGTTTAATTACAGTGCAAAGGGATATTTTTTCACGGACTTAGTATTTTGTAACTTTAGCAAAAGCATTGTACAAGTACCGTAGTACATTTACCTGAAGAAGGGCTGGGTGGGTGACATGGTGATCTGTAGCACCTCACTGGTCATGTCCAGTTCAGAAAAGGCTTCCTTCAGGCTGTCTGACTGCAGGATCACCTTTGAAAGAGGCCACAGGTACAGAACATGAAGAGCAGTCATTTACTGTTTTCATAGCAAGAGGTTATCCTTAAGTAGGGATGGGCGGTATGGACTAAAAAATGTATCACGATAATTTCTGGCATTTATCCCGATAACGATAAAAATAATGACAAAACTGCAAAAAGGAATTTATCCTTTTTCTTTCTTTCTTTCAGGCTAATTTCTTTCTTTCTTTCTTTCTTTCTTTCTTTCTTTCTTTCTGGCTCATTTCTTTCTTTCTTTCTTTCTTTCTTTCTTTCTTTCTTTCTTTCTTTCTTTCTTTCTTTCTTTCTTTCTTTCTTTCTTTCTTTCTTTCTTTCTTTCTTTCTTTCTTTCTTTCTTTCTTTCTTTCTTTCTTTCTTTCTTTCTTTCTTTCTTTCTTTCAGGGTCATTTCTTTCTTTCTTTCTTTCTGGCTCACTTCTTTCTGGCTCATTTCTTTCTTTTTTTCTTTCTTTCTTTCTTTCTTTCTTTCTTTCTGGCTCATTTCTTTCTTTCTGGCTCATTTCTTTCTTTCTTTCTGGCTCATTTCTTTCTTTCTTTCTGGCTCATTTCTTTCTTTTTTTCCTTTCTTTCTTTCTTTCTTTCTTTCTGGCTCCTTTCTTTCTTTCTTTCTTTCTTTCTGGCTCACTTCTTTCTTTCTGGCTCATTTCTTTCTTTCTTTCTTTCTTTCTTTCTTTCTTTCTGGCTCATTTCTTTCTTTCTTTCTGGCTCATTTCTTTCTTTCTTTCTGGCTCATTTCTTTCTTTTTTTCTTTCTTTCTTTCTTTCTTTCTTTCTTTCTTTCTGGCTCATTTCTTTCTTTCTTTCTGGCTCATTTCTTTCTTTCTTTCTGGCTCATATCTTTCTCTATTTCTTTACACAAAAACATCATCAACGGGAATTTATCGTTTTTACCGCGAGATGACAAATTCTTACCGTGGGGAATTTTTTTGACGGTATATCGTGAACGGTAAAATATCGCCCATTCCTATCCTTAAGTAAATGTAAATCACATATAAACAGTGTTTTGCATGTTATTTATGTTTAGTAAAGCAGTTTTAGTAAAAGAAACAATGAGGTTCACCTTGTTTGTGACATTGGTGCTGCAGAATTCAAAATCAATCAGTTCTTCTGGCTCTTGAGTGTTAATCTTGCAACCAGTCACTACACCACCCTCCTCGAGGAAGAGCGTCAGAGGGTAACCATATCCCCTGTAGCACATCCGCAAGGCTGTTGGTGCTCCTGCAACACCAACCAAGCAAAATAATATATGTTTAGTCACTCTGCATGTTTTACTGTTTGTAATCTTTTGTTTCAATTTCCGTCTCTGTTTTACCTGCTATTGGGCTTCCTCCAAAAATATTGAGGCAGTCAAGCAGAACTGTGAGATTGAGCTGAAAAACCACTAAATCTTCCTTTATGGTGAACTCTTGAAAGATTTCTGCCTGAAATGATACAGAACAACTTTGCTCTTTTAGGTGTCTTGCTGAACCGCATTACCACGTTAATCAGAAACAATCCTCTATTGCAGGGGTGTCAAATGTGCGGCCCGAGAGAGGTTTTCATGCGGCCCGCGAGAAGTTTCCAACGCAAAAAAACGAAATGTTAATTCACTAAAAAGGAAGGCATAAATAATTGCCATGAATCGCAGCATATCCGATAATATATTTCTTCTACAAATCCATCGTTATTCCACAAAGAGAGCAGTTTTCGACTTTTTTCTAGTTTTCTAGAATGCATTTGCCGATTTTATTTCTTTGTAGACGGTCGTTTATTTTTATTAACTGACTACTATTATATATTTTCGCAGGAAAAATATCACTGCTAAAAAAGATGATGGAAGATATTTATTCGGAGAATTTCAGTTTTGAATACGAGGATAGTGACAAAGTAAAACAGTTAAAAGAGAAGTGCTGACTTTTTCAGCACACTGGCGTAAAGCACCAAAAAAATAAATACACTTAATTGTACTGGAAAAATCTCTAAATCACAAAGAAACACTCGGATGTAATAAGAAAGATTTAGCTTTTAATTAAATTTCCTATAAAAAAGCGAAATATAAAAAAAAACATACTTGTTTCTGTTTATCTTTGTAAAATGATATTAAAAGTATCTTACATAATTTTAAAAAAAAAATGAGAAAATTCAAGAAAAGACCCTGAAGAAATATATTTTACATAATTAAAGTGTAAACAAAGTGCATATTTCCTTTAAAATTAACTAAACCAATATTGGATTAGATAACAATAGTAAAAAAAACATTTTCGCACCGTTTTTGTTATTTTGAGCGTGCGGCCCGCGAGAAAAAGATTGGTCAAATCCGGCCCGCCAAGCAAAAGGAGTTTGACACCCCTGCTCTATTGGTTCACTTAAAACACACCTGGATGAAGACATTGGCCTGAAGACATTTTGAGTCCTCCACGGTGACCTTCAAACCGTTGGGTGTGACTGTGAAGATAGCATGGTCCTTAAAAGTGATGGCTTTCAGGATATTGGACAGATTGCGAGCGTTATCCAAAGTGGCTACTAAAACATATTGTTCATCATCTCCCTGAGATTGTGTGGACAAAGGCATTGTAGTCCTGAAATGAAATAAAACAGATATTTATGAGAAATGTGTTTGTCATTGCAAAAACAGAAATGAGCATCGAGCACCTGTCATAAAAAGAAAAAAAAGATCGAAATAGAAACATAACTGATACTTTTTGACTGTTTGTGACTGCTTTTCATCACTGTGTGATAATTTGTGTGTGTGTGTGTGTGTTGGAAGTGGTATTGCAAAGCTTTACTACATTTAGTTATTTTTCTCCTGTCAATAGTTTCAGTCTCTGATGTTTTTCCTTTTTTTTGCATTTGTCACTTTACATTTAATGTTTTAATTTAGCCTATTTTAAGGCTTGTTTGCATCTATGTCTTCATTATGGGAATCTCTTTGGTTGTTTTGCATCTCTTTGTAGCAATTTGTGCTGCAATTAGTGGTGGCCCTTTGTTTATCCGTAGATTCACGTGTGTTTGAATTGAATCAGATCTATTTTCATTTACTAAAAAAATATTTTCACTGGTCTACCTCTCCTCCTTAATTATTTTGTCTTTGTGGTCATTAGATATCTAGTTATAATTCCTTTATGTCTTTTTGTTATCATTTAGTGTATCCTATCAGTAGCTTTCTCTGTTTGCACTAAACATGCTTATATTTGCATTTATTTTCCATATTTTCTTATCTAAATTGGTTTCTCTCTGTTCTAGTTTTATTTTTGTTCAGGTGGCATCTATTTTTGTTTGTTTACTCAACATGTCCTGCCATCTTTTCTTTATCTCAAGTCTCCTTGTGATTGTTATTGCTTTTCTTCTGTTATTTGTGAGAAGTGTGTGCCATCTTCACCCTTTAAATGTATGCACAATTTCAAGGAAATCCCCTGGACACATTGGAGGGCCGTTTTAATTTAATCACAACCAACTAGTTAAAGTTATATATAAATAATACAAATAATTAACATATATGCTTTGAAAAATCCTTGGATACCACATGTTTATTCAGGCCACGTGTATTTATCAATATTATTATATCCCATGATGTTCGATGTTATTCTTTTATTCTACTGCAGTACCGGGTTAGAATGTAACAAAATATATCCCCATGGTTACTGTTGCCGAGGAATGGAAATAAAAGAGTAGCGGTGCTAGAAAGTGGAGGTGAAAATTAGACTTGTAGTTCTCCAGACCGTCTTGGTATCAAGACCGGTCTGGAGACAACTTTTTTGTGGTCTTGGTCTTGTCTCCGACTTGGATAACTGAGATGCCGTTGCACCAAGGTGACAGAATCTGGTGATCAGCAGTTCTTCCTCTGGTCAATGTACAGTTTTGTCATCTATTTGTATTTTGCATTTGATTTAATGTTTTGGTGCATCTGCATGTGTGCATGTGTGCATGTGTGCATGTGTGCGTGTGTGTGTGTGTGTGTGTGTGTGTGTGTGTGTGTGTGTGTGTGTGTGTGTGTGTGTATTTAATTACAGTATTGTGTTTCTAACGGCCTTATATAATAATAATATTAGCATATCGTTGTGATTGATTAAGCATCAGGTCTATGCCATTTCAATGATGCTGATATACGATGTAATCTGGCTACTATAATGGTAAATAATGTAATTTCAAGTTGGTAATTGTATCTTTAGTATTTAAAATTCAGGTTTCATCTCCAAATTCAGTCCAATTTAAATCAGTAACATTTACTATTCATTCCTTTTCTGAGTTGGAGGGGGGTGTTGGAGGCTGGTTATTCTGTTAGAGGACTTTGGGACTAGTTAATAGTTGTGTCAATCCTTAAAAGCTATGATACCAGACTGGCCCTAGGTAATCACTTTTCTCTGCCTATGCCCAGAACCAATGCATTGAAAAAAACAGTAATGTATAGAGCAGTCACACACTGGAACCATCTCCCCCCATGTCTAGTTGCAATAATCAAGGTGTCACATTTTAAAAGGAGACTGAAGCAGCTGTGGTTCAGAAGGAAGTTATGATCGGTCCTAGGTATACATTGTGATTATGTTGCAAATTGTAAGTATATTATAAATTGAATAGTAAATATATTTTAAATTACTGTAGGCTATGAGTATATATAGTATAGTAGTATAAGTATATTATACATTAAATAGTAAATATATTTTAAATTATAAGTATATTACAGATTAAATGGTAAATATATTTTAAATTGTAAGTATATTAGAAATTGCATATTATATCATACGCTGTGGACTGTTATTGTATACTATAAATTTATATGCTATGGAGTACAACTGCTGATTTGAAAGAGCTGCCACTATTAGCTATTGTTGAAAAGCTGCAGTTGAATGGATGTTGGGATGGTTCCTATGTAAAACCTTGTGGTTTTGTCGTTGCAAACTATTTTTGTTCATAAGTGGATACAGATCTGGTGATAGTAGCAAATATTGTTACTTAAGATGTTGATGTCTTTGGTTGGTTATTTAATCTTTTATTTTGTTTTTGTTTTAATTTATTATTTTAGGAATTCTGGTGAATGTTTTCACCCTTTTTGATTTGTGATTATTGTAATCTTTTGTATCACTTTGTGTGGCCCCCAGGAAGAATAGTCACATCAAATAAACCAATAAAAGCACTGGAGTCAATCCTCCAATAGTGTAGTAGAATATGGTGTAAACGTTAACTTATTTCAATAATTCAACTAGAATATGGTGTAAAAGTTAATTTATTTCAATAATTCAACTAGAATATGGTGTAAAAGTTAATTTATTTCAATAATTCACCTAGAATATGGTTTAAAAGTTAACTTATTTCAATAATTCAACTAGAATATGGTGTAAAAGTTAATTTATTTCAATAATTCAACTAGAATATGGTGTAAAAGTTAATTTATTTCAATAATTCAAATAGAATATGGTGTAAAAGTTAACTTATTTCAATAATTCAACTAGAATATGGTAAGTTAATTTATTTCAATAATTCAACTAGAATATGGTGTAAAAGTTAATTTATTTCAATAATTCAAATAGAATATGGTGTAAAAGTTAATTTATTTCAATAATTCAACTAGAATATGGTGTAAAAGTTAATTTATTTCAATAATTTAAATAGAATATGGTGTAAAAGTTAATTCATTTCAATAATTCAACTAGAATATGGTGTAAAAGTTAATTCATTTCAATAATTCAACTAGAATATGGTTTAAAAGTTAACTTATTTCAATAATTCAAGTAGAATATGGTGTAAAAGTTCATTTATTTCAATAATTCAACTAGAATATGGTGTAAAAGTTAACTTATTTCAATAATTCAACTAGAATATGGTGTAAAAGTGAATTTATTTCAATAATTCAACTAGAATATGGTGTAAAAGTTAACTTATTTCAATAATTCAACTAGAATATGGTGTAAAAGTTAACTTATTTCAATAATTCAACTAGAATATGGTGTAAACGTTAACTTATTTCAATAATTCAACTAGTAGAAATAGCGGTAGTGCAGTCGCCACACAGATCTGATCTCAGCTCATGGATGGAAACATTTATAGTGAGTTCAACATCATCATCCACTTCTCTGTGTTATTGAGCTGCAGTTGAAAACAAGCTCATATGGAAACTAGAACCAGGATGGAGCTGATGTTCTACAATCACGCAGGATCAGGACATTACTAGTCTTGTTTTGGTCTTGATATTCTCTGGTCTTGGACGTGTCTTGGTCTCGGTTTTAACTACAAGTCCAGTGAAAATATCCAATGAAACTATCATTTTAGCAAAGTTACAACACACAACAAAAACGAAACAATTTAACGCTCCAAAATATAATACAATTACAACTGGTATTACGTTACTCCATGTAATATAGTAAACTACATCTTTAAACTTGTTATTGGAGCTGTGACTTACGAGGTTTTGAAGGATCCGCTGCGGAGCCACTTCCGCTCGTCTTCTTCTTCTACGGTGCTGCGTTACCCTGGCAACCATAGACATTTTTTTTAACAAGCTTTATTGAATAGTTCTCATATTACAAAAAACATAAACAGACAGACATACAAAACAGTCATTAATACATAAAAGTACAACAACACAGGAGCCAGGGGGATTTTTAAACAAACACATTAAATAGAGAGCATAAATTAACAGTTTTGACAGCTCTTTTGTTATTTGAGTCAGAGATGGAACTCAAGTATTGTTTGGTTTCATTCTCAAAAATTAAAAAAAGGGGTTTTGAATGACTGAATTTGGATTTATGAATATGAAACTTTGCAAGAATAATTATTAAATTGATTACAAAAGACTATTTAGATTTGTTTCTTTCATTACTGATGAAACCAAACAATACATTTTTCCAATACAGAGTGAAGTCAGAGTCAATTTTATCTATAATAAATCGGGATACATCTTTCCAGAATTTGTTAGTGTAGGGACATTGCCAAAACAGGTGTACCAGTGTTTCAGGGGACATTTCACACAACGAACAGTCAACACAAATATCTCTTTTGAATTTAAGAAGATAATGATTAGCAGGGTAATACTTATGTAACAATTTAAAAGAGATTTCCCTCACTTTATTTGTAAGAAGGTATTTGTATGGAAGAGTCCAGATGTTATTCCAATTTAAGTCATCACCAAAACCAGACCAGTAAGCAATAACATAAGGGGTGGTGGTTATATCATTTTGAAACATATTTACTCAAAAGTGTGCCGAACTTAAGTATACATTTTGAGTATATACTGTTTAGTACGGCATTTCGGACGCACCGTTGAAATGTTCCGCCGCTGTCCCACCAGCCCAACCGAGGTCCATTATTACATTTTAAGACAGATTTAAGTAAAAGTTATGTAAGGGGGGGGAAAGCCATTAAGGACAAAAGCCATTGAAAATGAATGCATCTTAGTATAATGCAAATATATTAAAGAACCATATATGTGTACTATTGAGCATTAACATGTGTTTCAGAGAGCAGGAGATATGATGACTAGTTGTCTATAAGTATTGTAATGGTGCAAAAAGTCAAACTTCAGAGGCATGTTATCATTTATCCTAACCTTTATTGGAATGTACATCCAAGTTTAGTTGCAGGAATCTGAGGGAACGGATGTAAGAACAAAACTGGACAAGAACATCTGAAACAACCACAACCAAATTCACTCTATCCGGATGGAGCAATTTAACTGGATAGTTTTTTTTAAAAGGCCGAAATGAAATAGAGTAACGAGGCTGTTTTTAAAATGTAAGGAGTAAAAAGTACAGATAATTGCGTGAAAATGTAAGGAGTAAAAGTAAAAAGTCGTCTGAAAAATAATTACTCCAGTGAAGTATAGATAACCAAAGTTTCTACTTAAGTAAGGTAACGAAGTATTTGTACTTTGTTACTTGACACCTCTGAAAATAAATGTGCTCCCACTGTGCACATTCCTATGTATGTAATTCCTATAATAGAGCATAAATGAAAACACAAAAGAGAATTAAAGCACATTTATTTATTTTAAATATTTTCAATTTGCAGCTTTCACATTGATTGTCTTAAAGTGAAACATTTACATTTTATTTTAATTTGTCATTTTCATTCATGTCTCTCTGGAGCGCCTTGGTGGCGCTGACGGACATCGGTTCTCCCCCACTAAAAAGGCAGTTACAAATCATTCAGAATGGGTAACTGAGCCAGGTTTCCCATCTTTAGAGATATTTACACGAAGACTTTGCTTTTTTGGCAGAAATATCTTCTCTCTCGTTACATCCATTCATTTGTTGTTCCCTGTTTGATCCTGTTGGTTAGGTTAGTGACAATTCAGTTTAAAAAGCTTAAAAATTATCCATCCATCCATCCATCCATCCATCCATCCATCCATCCATCCATCCATCCATCCATCCATCCATCCATCCATCCATCCATCGTCCGCCGCTTTATCCGTCCCCGGGTCGCGGGGGCAGCAGCCTCAGCAGAGATGCCCAGACTTCCCTCACCCCAGACACTTCCTTCACCATGATGGTCCGGTACATCGACCGCATAACTGCGGACGCTGCACCGATCCGTCTGTCAATCTCACGCTCCATTGTTCCCTCACTCGTGAACAAGATCCCGAGATACTTGAACTCCTCCACCTGAGGCAGGACTTCTCCACCCACCCGGAGAAGGCACGCCACCCTTTTCCGATGGAGAACCATGGCCTCGGTCTTGGAGGTGCTGATTCTCATCCCTGCCGCGTCGCACTCGGCCGCAAACCGTCCCAGCACATGCTGAAGGTCCCGGTCCGATGAAGCCAACAGGACAACATCATCTGCAAAAAGCAGAGATGAAATCCTGAGGTTCCCAAACCGGATCCCCTCCGGCCCCTGGCTGCGCCTAGAAATCCTGTCCATAAAAATTATGAACAGGACCTTAAAAATTATTATATTATAAAACGAGAATTGACAGGTATGGCTTTCTACATTTTGCCACGTCATTCCAGTTTGTAAACTTGTTCAATATTGCTAATAAAATAAATAGGCGACATAAATAAATAGATAAATAAAAACGCCACTTCCCAGGATTCAGAGAATGGGGATTGAGGTGGAGTTCTGCTGGGTACCTGCTCATGTGGGAATACAAGGAAACGAAAGTGCAGATAAAGTGGCAAAAACAGCATTAAGCTCAATACACATCACTAATATCCCATTTGGAAAAGGTGAAGCTAAATCAATAATGAAAAAAAAGCATCTGATTTTTGGCAGAAGAAGTGGGACGAGGACAGTAAGGGCAAAACTTACTATATAATACAAAACACAGTCAGAGCACAGAGTATCAAGGGAATAAGTAGAAAAGAGGAGGCAGTTTTAACAAGACTAAGGCTTGATCACACTGGACTAAATAAAACTTTATTTTTATTAGGAAAAGCAAATTCAGAACTTGGTGCCATATGTAAGGAAACAGAACAACACGCTGAACATGTTTTTATGCAATGCAATAAATATAGCAAAGAAAGGACAAGGTTGAAAGACAGGGTGAAAGAGGCAGGTGGAATCTGACAGGGATACTGGGCACTAAGGGTGATAAGGTGTGGGACACACAGAGAGGGGTCATAGAGTTTCTTAGAAACACTGGCCTGTTTTGCAGGATATAAGGATATAGTGAGTGTAGCAGCTAAAAATAACATATTCTTGATTTGCTTAATTATAATGGTACTTTAAGTTTAAGTTATGGATAAATTGAAATTATACTTGTGTTACGTCATCACGTTGGGGCTTATAGGTGTGGCTTTAATTTGTTGGTTGGTTGGTTTGATTGTGTGGTGGCGGATGGAAGACAAACGAAAGCGATCATATTAGGCTGATATATTTTTTGTTGACCGTCACCGTTTTTGCTTTGCTTCAGCCACGCAAATATTCATTGTTTGTTATTTTATTTTTGCACTATAATAATCGATTGCTGTCAAGTGATATTTTTGTTACAATAAACCTGGATCAGTTTAAGAACCAATTCAACTGACTTTTATTTTTCCCTTTTTTTGAGTGACGCGTCAGCAAGCGGCCTCAGCGGCCTTTTTTGTTCCTACAGTGAGTATATAGCGGTTTATTTGTTTTATTTTATTTATTTATTCTCTTTTTTTTTTAATTATTATTATTAGAGTTTTTTTTACTCCTTTCATTATTATTATTATATTAGATTATCTAATGTAAAGCTATAGTCAACTAGATCCTGTCCTACATACTCCGGTTCAGTAGGTGGCGGTATGCACCTTACAGTTGGTATTGCAATCCGCCAAAAAACACAAAGAAGAAGAAGAACGCCACTTCCGCTCGCCTTCTTCCTCTGCGGAAGCTGCGTCGCCGTGACAACAAACCTTCCAGAGAGTTCCCTCGGAGTCTCCAAGTACAGGGAAAGCTCGACAACGCCGCTGTTTTAGGCATCTAATACACATATATACAGAGAGGTAAGTGTGTTTAGGTCTCCTGGCGAGCAGATTTAATCGTCAGGTTGTTCAAATACATCGACCCCCGAGCGATGAGGTGACGCTGTTACCTAACTGTGTGGTTTTTAAATGAGTTGATGGGTTAATTAATGACGAATAGGACAAACACGTAGGAGTTCAGGTGCAGCAACAAGGGGATCAATGATTAAAAAAGGACCAAAATTAACCCTATTAAAGGGAGTCAGTGGCGTCAATTCAGTGGAAGCTAAGGTATGGCAAGGTTACGATCACAGAATTTAACTAGAGTATCAATCAACACGTCCAGCAAATACTCATCACAGAAGTTTATGTAGCTTATATGTGTGGTCAAGAAAATTGGAACTTTTTCAAATGCTCTCGCTCACTGCAAAAACTCAAAATCTTACCAAGAATATTTGTCTTATTTCTAGTTAAAATGTCTCATTTTTAGTCAGAAAATCTCATTACACTTAAAACAAGATTCATCACCAGAAAAATAACTTGTTATTTGACCATTTTCACCTGTTTCAAGTAAATTTTCACTTGAAATAAGTAGAAAAATCTGCCAGTGGGACAAGATTTATCTTCTCATTACAAGCAAAAACAATCTTGTTCCACTGGCAGATTTTTCTACTTATTTTAAGTGAAAATCTACTTGAAACAGGTGAAAATGGTTGTTTTTGAGTCTTGTCTTAAATGCATTTGTAGTTATTATATGCATTAAGTAATAGAATAATCAATACAAAGAGACACAGAGTAATTCCCTAAATGTATTTAAAAAAACAAACATTTACATCTTCCCTTGAAGCCAAGGTGTGGCGGCTGCCGTACCTTGCCATACCCAATTGACGCCCCTGAAGGGAGTCTCTTCTTTTACGGTTTAAATGAGCAGACGTCAGCACATGCAATTTTTTGAGTGCGTGTGTTTTATTTTTTTGATACCAGTTCTTCTTCAATTTAACTATCAACACTATAATTAGTTTGGCTGACTGGAAAAGTGATGGAGCTACATTTAATCCAGCCCTCTTGTGTATTAGGTTTTAGTTGAACCTGTAAAAGTAATTGACGCTGGTCTTGTCAGGAGGCTAAAAGCTCCACTGTTGTCTGCATTGAGGTCAACTCATACCAGGTCCTGTATAAAAACAACAATGTTTTTTAAGATCCATTTCCATACCTGTCAAGTTTTGGATTTAAAAATAAGGGAACATTTTCTGCGGCTGTCCCACCAGCCCAACCGAGGTCCACTATCTTCCATTTTAAGACAGGTTTACAAGAAATGTACAGAGCTGTCAAAAGTATTCACATTCATTACTCGGGTAGAAGTATAGATACTAGAGTTTAAAAATACTCCTGTAGAAGTTGAAGTATCAACTCAAGTTTTTTACTTGCAGTAAAAGTATAAAAGTACTGGTTTTTAAACTACTTAAAGTGTAAAAGTAAAAGTAATGTAAGGGGGAAAAAAGCCATTGATAATGAATGCATCTTAGTATAATGCAAATATATTAAAGAATATATGTGTACTATTGAGCATTGACATGTGTTTCAGAGAGCAGAAGATATGATGACTAGTTGCCTATAAGTATTGTAATGGTGCAAAAAGTCAAACTTCAGAGGCATGTTATCATTTATCCTAACCTTTATTGGAATGTACATCCAAGTTTAGTTGCAGGAATCTGAGGGAACGGATGTAAGAACAAAACTGGACAAGAACATCTGAAACAACCACAACCAAATTCACTCTATTGGGATGGCGCAATTTAACTGGATAGTTTTTTTTAAAGGCCGAAATGAAATGCTGTTTTTAAAATGTAAGGAGTAAAAAGTACAGATAATTGCGTGAAAATGTAAGGAGTAAAAGTAAAAAGTCATCTGAAAAATAATTACTCCAGTGAAGTATAGATAACCAAAATTTCTACTTAAGTAAGGTAACAAAGTATTTGTACTTTGTTACTTGACACCTCTGGAAATGTAAAATAACTACCTGTCAGCTACTTACAAACTACAATTATGTGCTGCTACCTTTGTTGATACTGAAATGCTGTGGACCTTCCTATATATGAAATTCCTATAATGGAGCCTAAATGAAAACACAAAACTGAATTTAAGTACATGTATTTATTTTAAATATTTTCAGTATATATACACATTGATTGTCTTGAAGTAAAACATTTACATTTTCACTTATGTGGCTCTCTGGCCTTCATGACTGATGACACAGTCATCAATGAATTTTTGATAAGGATAGAAAGCATTTCTGTAGCTATTTTGAAGAAATAGGACAGCCTTGTTTTACTCCTCGTTTAATTGTAAATCGAGGTGATGTGCCTTCTGGTAAAGATATACAGCTATTTGAATTTTCATAAAGGGATTCGAGGATATAATAAGATAAGAGATAAGATAACCTTTATCATTCCCTCCATGGGGGAAACTCCTGTGTTGGCAGCAGTACACTTAACATATACACACATAAACACACACACACATGGATGCGGGGAAGGGGGGTAAAAATTTAAAAAGTAAAAGATATATATAATTAAAAAATATGGACGGTATGGGCAGTATATACACAATACACAATATACATATTGTAGTCGAGATATAAAGATAAAAAAAAATAAGATAAAAGAAGAAAATAGTGCAAAGGAAGAAAAACAGTGCAAAAAAGCAGGTAAACAGAGTGTGAGGTAGACAGATGTTGCATGGATATTGCACATATGATTATTGCACAGAGTCATATTGTTGCGTTATTATTACATGATATTATTGTCCGTTAGCTACAGTGATCGGCCAGGTTATAGAGTCTGATGGCAGCGGGGAGGAAATATTTAGGAATATAGGAATATTTATGAATTTATCACCAAATCAAATTAATTTTAAACACTGAAAAATGAATGGGTGCTCAATTGATTCAAGCGCTTTATAAAAATCAGAAACAAAATAAAACCATCATCTTTTATTAAATTATTATAGTCTAGAAGATCGAGGATTAAGCGAATATTGTTGTGAATAGATCTACCCCTCATAAAGCCAGATTGGGAGTCACTTATGATTCTGTGCAAGTGCTTTTTAATCTTTTAATCTTCTAGCATAAATGAGGGTTACAATTTTGTAGTCATTGTTCAATACGGTGATCGGTCTCTTAAGACTTTCTAACATTTTGGGTTTTTATCCGGTTTTGGAATCAGAGTTATTATTCCTTGTTTCATACTAGAGGGAAATATGATATTGCCAGTTGCTTCTTTTAACATAAGAGAGAATGGTTCTTTTAATAAATCCCAGAAAAGTTTATAAAAACTTGCAGTAAGACCATCACTCCCTGGGGATTTGTCCATTGACAAACTGGTAACGGCACTGTCAAGTTCAACACAAGAAATATTGGCATCACATAAATCTGCAAACTCTTTTTCTATAGTTGGAATAAGATCTTTGATATAGTTAAAAAAGTTGTCAGCATCATCTCTAGAGAAAGATGAGGAATATAACTTACTGTAGAAGGAAACTATTTCTCTGGCAATCATAGTTGGATCTGTGACAGTTTGATCATTAATCACCAGTGTTTTCATTAAACTTCTTTCCTGTCTTTCTTCTAATCGACAAAAGTATGATGTAAGATAAATAGCTAAATAACGGATGTCTTGTATTCTTAAGCTGTCTAAAATACACCAATTTATTTAGACTTACTGGGCACATTAAGTGTATTTGCACAATGTATCAGTATTGAATCGGTATCACAGATACCAGCCTGAGTTTTACTCAATATCGGATCGGAAAAGAAATCTGTGGTATCCAACATCACCTGTGATAGATAGACTGGCGACGTGTCCAAGGTGTAGCCCTGCAATGCCTGTACAGGATTACACGGGTATAGAAAATGGAAAGTTTGGAAGCCTTTTAGATACAGTTTGTGATTCCTGAAGCACTCAATTTGTTAACATGCCAATAAGGACCATTTACATGTGCTTTTGGGCCTTTTATAACATTAGTTGAAGCCCGAATCAAACACCACAATACTTAAAATTATTCAAACATGGATTAAATTATTGCCTACACT
Source organism: Cololabis saira (assembly GCF_033807715.1). NCBI lineage: Eukaryota > Metazoa > Chordata > Actinopteri > Beloniformes > Belonidae > Cololabis > Cololabis saira. Next base: position 8,814,006 of record NC_084597.1, on the reverse strand, counting down.
ATAGAGAAATTGAGAAATATGAGGTGAGTGTTGTGTAGTTTTTGCAGAATCCGTGTTATTTTGAAAGATCAGCCTTGTGTAATTTCATGCCTCGAAGCAAAGCCTGACATTAATGTTGTATAAAATACACTGAGAAATTGATTTTAACTGCCAAAGGAAATTTAAATTAAATTAAAATTTTTTTTTCAAATTAAAAAAAAAAACAAAAAAAAACAACGTAACAAAATCCATACGCATTAATTGCCCCACCTCTGACTCTCCCATATTGTAGACTTGATTGGGAGTGCATGGATGCTTTTTCTGTGACTTTGAAAGCTACAAACTCAATAACATTTGGGTCAGAAAAAAACCCAAGGGTAATTAGCCAGTGTTGGGTGAAAATAAAGTCTTTGCAAAATTCTAGACTTCTTTAACCTATTTATTGAAATGCACTAATTACTACTACTACTGTCATTTTAGCAGTCGCTTTTATCCAAAGCGATTTACATCTGAGACCCACCATAGAGCAATTAGGATTAAGGCCTTGCTCAAGGGCCTAAGGTGGTTCATCTTGGTTGCCATTCTTAGTTATGTTAATGTAAGCAATGCAATAACGTAATATATGATTGATTACTGAAAACTTGACATTATTGCCTTTTCATAATGTCTTTTCTCCTTCATTCTCAGCCTTTTTTCCTGGTAGACGACCTGTTACAGCAGAGCCATGGTGTGCATTCCCTGCATTGTGATTCCTGTCCTGTTGTGGGTCTACAAGAGGTTCCTGGAGCCGATTATCTATCCCATCATTTCACCCTTCATTAGCACATTTTGGACCAAAAAAGCAGTACAGGATACTGGCACCAGTGATCAGAAAACCAGCGCAAACAGTAATGGGATTTGCAAGGTAAAATCAATTAGGAATACTTAATTAATCTGTAATGGGAAATGATGTGTTGTATTTAAGTGTCTTTAGGTATGTTGTTTTAGATAGTTATAGCTGTGAGCAGGAATGATCTCCTGTAGTGATCTGTGTTGCAGCAGATCTGACGAAGCCTTGAAGACACACTGTTGTTGAAGAAGATGCACAGTGTTGTAAACTTGCTTTTCATTTTATGAACAGAAGAAGCCATCTTTAAAACTGTTACATTGTAAATGTTAACAGAATTGAATATTGGTGATATATTTAGTAATCATCAAATTGGTTGGTGAGATTTGACATCCTCAAAGCCATTGTGTTGAGCAGTAAATAAAAAACATTTTCTTTTATATTGTGACAATATTCTCAGCCGTTTTCCTTTCTCTTGTACAACTTAAACCACTATTAAAATATATAGAATATACTTGTAAAAAAACAACAACTCAATGATTGTTTGCTGATGGATAGTTCAACAGAAATATTCTCTTGTGTTTCAGCCTGAGAGCAACTGCGAGACAACTGCCAATGGATCAGCTATAGCAGCAGATAAGAAGACAGACTGACATCTTTAAATGTATTCCATTCACAAAATGTAGATAACATTAATTAACTTATCAGCCTTTGTCAAATGGAGTGTTTTTTCTTTTTTAATTTTATTCTGTTGTTAAAAACTTGTTTCCTTTTTCATGCATATTGTTGGTACAGTTTTGCTAATCAATGTATTTACCGCATTTAATAATGAATCTCTATCTCTATTAAATCTATTTTTTGTGTCAAACTTGCAGTTTGATGGCACATTAAAGAAAATTCTCAAGCGTAGAAATGCTTATTTATTGCTTCTTTACAAACAAGCACTTTAAAATGTAACCTTTGTATTTTGTGCTACTTAAGACAATATTTTTTGGTCGGTAACACAATATTTCATTAAAGCTTGCTGAAGATGGGGGATTGCTGCAGATTTTTACGTGAAGTATCAAATCTATCGAAAGAGAATATTATGCTTGAGTGATCATCATTTTGAAAATAAAGCTTATTAGAAAGCAGTCATACTTTTATGTCCACCTCCAAAAGAAAAATAGAGGTTTCAGTTACTTAAGAGAGTTTAAATACTCCTCTGTTCAAAAGTTTAGAAGCAGACAAAAGTGCAAGTCTAACAGGAAGCAAAGAAACTGAATATCTGAAACATTTTTTTGACGGTTTATTTTACAGTAGCCTATAAAAGTACTTTTAACAGGACATTACCTGCACATTATGGTTTAAAATAATTCTCTAGAGGGACTTTTTATATATCCAAGTTCAAAATCTGGGAAACCAGTTTCTTGGGAAATGCTGTCTTTGTTGTGATCATATATTTCTGAGGACACAATATTCTTTAGAGGCTGCAGCCAGAGTCTTCAGTATTCTAATAAAACCCAGTTTGCACCAATAATATGGGAATTGAGAAACTCCTGATTATTATATATGATCATATATACATCTCATTATTATACATTTTATTATTACAAAATAATGTATTCTTTAAGTCTCGTCTGAGTCTTAATTTTAGGGACATTCATTTCAGTTGTTTGAAAGTCATTGTCCAGCTGCTGACTGATGCTGAATGCCAGAAACCAAAACTTAAATGTTGGTGTGTAGCTTGTATCTAAGTTTTAATTTGGAAAATAAGCTTGAGCCTTTAATGTGTTTATGCATAGTGATTATGTCTCACCAGGATTTAGAAAACTGGGGGAAAAAAGGCATCAGGCATCAGAGAGGGCAAATCTGACTCCAGGAGGAGGATGGAGGGCTATCTTGACAGCAATACCAGCAGGCAGGGAATCTAGCATCTCACCAGCTACAGGGCCGACCTTGCAGCAGCTGCAGAGGCAACGCCTCACTGGCAGAGGAGCCAGTGGCACTCACGGATGTCAGGATGCTATTCGTGGACTACAGCTCTGCTTTTAATACCATCCTCCCTCCGCACTGGTTAAGTAAGGAACCTGGGTCTCCCAGATTTCCTGACTGGTCGACACCAGAGAGTGAGGGTTGGGAAACAAAGACTAAAGAGCTCATAATAGACTAGAGAAAGAAAACAATGGACCTTATAACACTAACCATTGGGGGAAGATTTGGTGGAGAGGGTAGCTGATTTCTGTTTCCTGGGGGTCCATATTGAGCAGGGCCTCACATGGAAACTAAATACCTTTGGGCTGACAAAAAAAGGCCCAGCAAAGAGCTGATGGTCCTCGGGAAGTACAATATCAAGGAAAAACTGCTGGTGTCATTCTCCAAGTGCTCCATAGAGAGCATACTGACGTCCTGCATCTGTGTGTGGCTCAAAGGAAGGCTCTACAAAGCGTCACTTCCCCTCACTGAAGGACTTATACAGCAACCACTGTATTAAAAAGGCCCAACAGATCACAAAGCACATTTCTCACCCTGGACTCTCTCAGGTACACGGTACAGAGCAATAAAAACAAGAACAACCTGATTCAGACATAGTTTTTATCCTACAGCTGTAACAAAACTCAATGTACTCAAAAAAACACTGTAACTGATATGCAGAGGTGTCAAAAGTATTCACATTTATTACTCAGGTAGAAGTATAGATACTAGAGTTTAAAAATACTCCTGTAGAAGTTGAAGTATCAACTCAAGTTTTTTACTCAAGTAAAAGTATAAAAGTACTGGTTTCAAAACTACTTAAAGTGTAAAAGTAATATAAGGGGGGGAAAAGCCATTAAGGACAAAAGCCATTGAAAATGAATGCATCTTAGTATAATGCAAATATATTAAAGAACCATATATGTGTACTATTGAGCATTAACATGTGTTTCAGAGAGCAGGAGATATGATGACTAGTTGCCTATAAGTATTGTAATGGTGCAAAAAGTCAAACTTCAGAGGCATGTTATCATTTATCCTAACCTTTATTGGAATGTACATCCAAGTTTAGTTGCAGGAATCTGAGGGAACGGATGTAAGAACAAAACTGGACAAGAACATCTGAAACAACCACAACCAAATTCACTCTATCCGGATGGAGCAATTTAACTGGATAGTTTTTATTTTAAAGGCCGAAATGAAATAGAGTAACGAGGCTGTTTTAAAATGTAAGGAGTAAAAAGTACAGATAATTGCGTGAAAATGTAAGGAGTAAAAGTAAAAAGTCGTCTGAAAAATAATTACTCCAGTGAAGTATAGATAACCAAAATTTCTACTTAAGTAAGGTAACGAAGTATTTGTACTTCGTTACTTGACACCTCTGCTGATATGGATTGTGTGCATGTGTAGGCTATTTTTAATTATTGGTTTTAATCAATTATTTGTTTTATTTTGTGTTGTGTAGCCTATGAATGTTTTATATACTATAGTATTTATCTATTTATTTTTTAGCACTGACTGTTGGCACTTTTAATTTTGTTGTTATATAATAATGACAATAAAGATTTAATCAAGAAGTGTAAATATCTGCAAAATTGTTACGGAGACCATAAAAACCCACCCACACCCTCAAATCTTTACACATCTACCGGTTTAGGAAGTGCTGAAGCATTTCCAGGGGTGGAAAGTAACAAATTACATTTACTCACGTTACTGTAATCGAGTACTTTTTATGAGTAATTTGTAATTTTCTAAGTAGTTTTTGAAATATGTAATTTTTACTTTTACTCGAGTACATTTTGACCCAAGTATTTTACTTCGCTACATTTGAAGCCCCTCACGTTACTGAGTACAACATTTATGGTGAAAATCTTGTGGGCATTTTATTTTGGTTTATTGTGAATAGCAGGATCCTGCAGGCATTGGGCACTTTATTTTAGTGTTTGAATACTTGAATACTACTAAAAGGATCATGTTACTGAGCTCAGCTGAGCTTTTACTTTTTAAGTGTGGATGTGTACTTTAATATGCCTCGAAGTTAATTAAAACAACTTGTGCTGGATTTGATTCGTGACTCATCCTTTTTTTGCATTAAATAACTGAAAGTAACTTTTACTCAAATTATATTTTTAAAGGAAGTACTTTTGTACTTTTACTCGAGTACATTTTTAGATGAGTACTTTTACTTTTACTTTGAGTAGGATTTAAGCAAAGTAAAGATACTTTTACTCCATTACAATTTTTCAGTACTTTTTCCACCTCTGAGCATTTCTCCAAAATTAGTATTTTGCAAAGAACATCCATATGTGTCTCCTGGGTTTTGTGTGTGTTGAAAAAAAAAAAAAAAAAAAAAGGAATGAAAATTTCAGTCCTATTACTATGGACTGCAGGTGAATGGCCATGATCCCAGAAATGTCTTCAGTGACTTCCTGTGTAATGTTTAAAAATATAAGGAAACCCTTCATATTATAAGATCAATACTCGAGTTGTAAAAAAAAAAATCAGGGGGGATGGTGGATTTTATCATATGGGGACAGATAATTTGTGCTGATTACAAATAATATAATATATTACAAATTATAGCACTGACCAAAACACCTGCAGAAATACTGCAGGAATGACATAGCAGCAGTTAAATGCAGCCTTCTGTAAGCTTTAAATATCCACTGGGCTTACATCAAATACATAAAAAACAACAATAAAAAAACAGTTTTCTGAACTTAGCAATATGACTCTGTCCTTCACAGGATAAGTAAAATGGATCACTGCAAAAACTCAAAAGAATATTTGTCTTATTTCTAGTTAAAATGTCTCATTTTACTAAAAAAAATCTTATTACATTTAAAACAAGATTTATTTGCTTGTAATAAGAAGATAAATATTGTCCCACTGGCAGATTTTTCTACTTATTTCAAGTGAAAATTTACTTGAAACAGGTGAAAATGGTCAAATAAGTTATTTTTCTGGTGTTATTTTTCTGGTGATGACTCTAAATGTTGAAAAAGCAGTAAAACCACATTCATTGATGAAATGACATAAGGGATGGAAAAGGGGGGATGGCAGTTTTACAGGGAGGATGATTTGGACCGTTTTTATTTCAGGGGGGGATGCCATCCCCCTCATCCCCCCTCAACTCGAGTACTGTATAAGATCAAGTCTGCAAACTTATATAACAGTGGTCTATCCTAGAGCCACTGTCCTGCATGTTTTAGATGTTTCCCTGCATCCAAACACCTGATTCTAGTCATTTGTATCGGAGCGTGTTGGTTGAAGCGGGTCTTAGTGCAGCTCCACCAATCAGCGACGTCTGAGCATGGTGCGTTCCCTTTGCCTCGGAAAAAGGAGATTTCATGTTGGTTGTATTTGGGAATAGTGTTACACATGTCAGGTTACACTTGATTAGATCGAGCTCGGTTTAGTTTAGCGTCTGTTTTAAACAATACCACTTTATAAAATACAACATTTGACATTTTTTCCATATAAGCCATGGTTGAAGTACGTGCTCAGTTCTCTGTGTCTGAAATTAAAAGGAAATAACACTAGGCCTTATATTTATTACTTTAAAACGTATTGTTTGTCATATTATATCGACTAAATATCTAATTGGGTCTAAATTTGGGTTAAAAAAAGAATGAAAATGTGTATGCTCAATCGTGTGTTTCTTTTTACAACAGCTATTCAGGGACTCCAAACGTCACGGATGTAGTGTTGTCGTCATTACGTAAGGGGTGGCGACGTGGAAAACATGGAGGAAAGGAGTATGTAGACCAAAGTTACATGTCTAAATTTCTACCCCCAAAATATATAATTTGCCTCTTTTAAAGGCATTTGATTAAAATCCAGGGCAGGACTAACTATTACTGGGAAGAGTGAAAAAACATCTGACCCTTAACTGTACTGGGAGGAGAAGGAAACTGCGAGAAGCATTTGTGACAGGTAAGCCGAGCGGTCAGCTGATGAGAAACAAGCAGCTCTCTGGAGCAAACCTGATCAAGAATGCTGAATCTGATATGTATTTAGCTGTTATTTATAACGTTTTTTTTTGTGGGGGAGAGTCAGTCTGTTTATTGGGTTGAAATTCGCCAAAGCTTCTGATTCTGGCTCGTTCAAAGCGATGTGTGGTCACACTGGAAATAATAATTAATAATAATATTATAATAACATTTAATAAAATAATATTTTTCATTTTTTTTGTATAGATGTCTTTATTGAGGGCATTAAAAAAAAAAGAAATAAGATTTACAATAACAATATAATTATCAATATTTCCCCCCCTTTTTTTACTTTTCATAACATTAATTAAACCAAAATAAATAAATAATAATAATAATAATAATAAAAATAAAAAACAACAGCACACCCTCTCCCCTTCCCTCCCTCATATGGTCAATAGATTACATCATTCAAAATTATTTAACATATGTCTATCAATACTAGAACAAAAATGAATAATACATTAAATAATCAAGTCCTGTGTAAACACATTCATTAATATAGTCGATGATTCACATCATTAGTCCATTAAAGGCAAAAAATCCAAAAAAGGTCCCCAAATAAGGTCAAAGTCTCTAGTCTCTAACGGAAAACAATATTTTTAATTTTTCATTTCATTTTTATTTATTCCATATCATGGAAATGATATATGTTCCATTCCATGATGGAAAAGGGGCAAGAAGAAGAAAGCCTTATATACCAAGCCCCTTTCTCAAAAAAATAAAAACATTAATATGAAGATGGTCTGTCCGTCTGTTCAACAATCATTACTTATATAATACCAAAAAAAAGAAATAATGAAAAAACACAACAAAAAAATAAGAAAACATACACACTAACTCACCAACAATACAAAAACAAAAAACAAAAGATATTTTACCCGTTAAATTCATATTGTCTGATTGTGTTGTCTTTATACAATTTCTTGAACTGGTGAATATTTTTACAATCCTTTAAATCAGTTGTTAAGGAGTTCCATAATTTTACACCACATACTGAAATACACATTTGTTTTAAAGTAGTTCGTGCAAACGGATGTGTAAAATCAAATTTCCTCCTATGGTCCTTATCTTCTGAACTAAACACAAAAAAACGTTGTATATTTTCAGGCAATATTCTGCTTTTTGCCTTGAACATAACTAATTATATATTAATAATATTAAAAACTACAAACTATTCTTCATGGTTAACCAGCATCATATACTTTTATTATGGTCTAGTTCACTGCAGCTGGTTAAACCTGTGTGCAAAAGGTGTGTCAGAAAACAAACACATCCTGTATAACAAAATTGATCCTGGAATGGACGTCGGCATCTTTCAATAGTGTTCAAGCATGTTTGATTATGAACCCTTTTAAACTCAAGGGAATGAATGTGCCCACTTATACACATTATTGAATTTGAGGATGGATGAGTTCACCTGTGTGTTTATGTATTTTAGCTTAGTTTTTACCTCTTAATCTTTATTCTGATATAGCTTTTTTATTCGGAAATGTTTTATTGATTGCATCTAACAATTCCTTCTTTTAGGTTGACTATTTTTACAACAGTCCAGGGACAGCGGATGCAAAATAGCCTTTTTGGCTAATTCCGGTGTTGTGCCGGATTCAGCACCCCTGCCGTGAAAAGCACCCCCTCGTCGTACACACAATGACAAAAATTATATTCTCATTCCACACACTCACATGAACACATACTTAGGAGTTTATATTCAATGATAAGTAGACCAAGAAAAAAAACAACACACTGACACTTCAATATATTTATATATACACACTCACACAAACGCATACTTAGGAGTTTATATTATATATATTTACAAATATTATGGAAGACAACACAGTAAGCAGGCTATTAATTAATGACATCAATAACCATTTACCCGATTTTTGTTATCTGTGACTGTGATTGTGGGAAAGTATGACTATTGTGGAATCCATGAGCGCATTTAAACATGAATCATTAACACAAAACTGGACGCTAAACAGTGTGTACGACGAGGGGGAGCTTTTCACGGCAGGGGTGCTGAATCCGGCACAACAACGGCACATTTTACATTGGTTTAAATGTGTTATTAATGTGCATTGTCCCTGCAATCTAAACCTTTAAATAAATAAAATAAGTAAAATATAAAAGGTCTTTCCGCCTGTGAAGGAACTAAAAGCTGTTTGTAGTATAATTATTCAATATGGGTAATTATATCGAATGCTAATGCATTTCCCTTTGACCAGGACTTGACCTATGTCAAAGGAAAAGTCAGTGAAGAGAGTCCGGTCTGGCTGAAAGGAGCTGGAAAGATGGGCGCCAACACCAGCCAGGTCAGTGAGCTGTCTGATAACCCCAGCCTCAAGGCCCTAGTGGGCACGGAGTCCATATCTGGGAATGACCCCTTCTGGAACCAGCTCATCTCCTTCACCTTCATCAGTCCCACCAGCAGGTAAACGCCCACTTCTGTCTAGTACTTTTCCCACAACATGCTCTAGCGCAGTGATTCTCAACTGGTGGTTCGGGTCCACAAGTCGTGGACCTGTCTTTAATGGGTTGCAGGTCTTTTCCACAGGTAAAGGGAAAGCTCTCAAGTAAAACTATGTATTTTTAAGTCTTTCTGGAACTACTTCTCAGTTGTTGCACTTTTTTTTTCATGCATTTTGCAGGACAACACCCACTGAATCTGTTAATAATGATGTTTTGATTGCTACATCAGTTTTATCATCTTGATTCGGTGATTGAATAGCTTTACTAGTGCACTGCTTGTCAGAGGTGTCTTCAGTATTCACATTCATTACTCAGGTAGAAGTATAGATACTAGAGTTTAAAAATACTCCTGTAGAAGTTGAAGTATCAACTCAAGTTTTTTACTCAAGTAAAAGTATAAAAGTACTGGTTTCAAAACTACTTAAAGTATAAAAGTAAAAGTAATGTAAGGGGGAAAAAAGCCATTAAGGACAAAAGCCATTGAAAATGAATGCATCTTAGTATAATGCAAATATATTAAAGAACCATATATGTGTACTATTGAGCATTAACATGTGTTTCAGAGAGCAGAAGATATGATGACTAGTTGCCTATAAGTATTGTAATGGTGCAAAAAGTCAAACTTCAGAGGCATGTTATCATTTATCCTAATGCTTATTGGAATGTACATCCAAGTTTAGTTGCAGGAATCTGAGGGAACGGATGTAAGAACAAAACTGGACAAGAACATCTGAAACAACCACAACCAAATTCACTCTATCCGGATGGAGCAATTTAACTGGATAGTTTTTTTTTAAAGGCCGAAATGAAATAGAGTAACGAGGCTGTTTTTAAAATGTAAGGAGTAAAAAGTACAGATAATTGCGTGAAAATGTAAGGAGTAAAAGTAAAAAGTCATCTGAAAAAGAATTACTCCAGTGAAATATAGATAACCAAAATTTCTACTTAAGTAAGGTAACGAAGTATTTGTACTTCGTTACTTGACACCTCTGCTGCTTGTTATACTGTATATTCAATTAGTGGGTAGTCAGCTAAAGCTAAATATTTCTAAGCCTTTTTGGAACTACTTTTCAGTTAATGCACTTATTTTTTTGTGTCAGTTCTGTACAATTTGAGTTTTAAAATTAGTTAAAAAATTTTAAAAAATAAGTTCATTGTTTAAGTTTTCATGATTTGGGTCATGGCTTTTCATGGGTCCCAAAGCCAGACCAGTTGAGAACCTCTGCTTTAGCGGAAGTTGATGGATGAACAAAGTGCCAAATATTTTCCTTTTTTTCTGAACTAGTTTGACCAATTTCTTTGGAGCCTGTGAGCACTTTATGCTGCTCATTGTTTTCAATTTTTTCAATTTTATAAGTATATGTAGGGTTATTATGACTATGATTATTATTTTAGCCAGTCTTATCTCCAAGGTTACAAAACTTTCACACAAAATTCTTTCAAATCACTGACATTGAGAATAATGTCATCCAGAACTTAAGATGAAATTTTAACATTTGGAGATAAAACTAAAGTGTTGCTAAGAAGGTCATAGTGACATATGCAAAACCTCCTGAGTGTGCCACTTGAAGTGGGTAGCTCGTGGCAGCCAAATTGCAGCCATCATCCCTACTCAAGAGTTTATGAACAACCTTAAACTGTGAGGATGTTTGCGCTCTTACCTGATTAATGTTCCAACAGGGTTGCTGTCCTCCCTGCGTGATTATAGTTAACTGTTAACATTTATGCCCTAGTGAAAAGTATTGAGATGGGAGGGCAGATCATCCGCCCTCACAGGTGGACTATGATGTTAAATATTAATTTGAGAAGGCCATTTTGTTTATTGACTTCTTGTGGCAGATTTACCACAAAAAAAGAGAGAAAGAGAAGACGTACATAAACTGCCTTTTATACAATAACTGTACTCTTATAAGATTCAGAAATTGCACGGTAAGGACTCGAACCTGAGTCACCTGCAATGACTTCTTAGCGCCCCAAAGGTATTATGAATTTCTACTTTTTTGTGAAGAATATCAATTCAAACCATGAAAATATAAACCGTAGAACCTTAGAATATAAACCTTTAAAAAGTAGCATATGTATATATGTAGTTTCAGACTGTAAACTGAATTTAACATAGAAACTGGCAAGTTTCCTGCATCTGCTGAAAGGTAATAACATTTCCCCATCAGCAACTTTAAAGGTTATGCAACCATCTTCATCCCGTATGTTCGATCCCCACAGCGATCTGTTAGAGCCGGCATGTGACTCGTCCCACTCAAGACATTCAAACCCAGAAATGTTTTGCAAAATGCAGAGAAAACTGTAGTTTACTAATTTGTTTAAATTATTTGTTTAAATTATTTTTATTTTTGTATTATTATTTATTATTTTCAGTTCCTTCACCAACCAACTTCATCATATTTCATAAATGAAGACAAATTTATAATTTGATATCACCAAATGATTAAAAGAAGTTAGAAGAGAGGTATTTTTACCATTCTGTTACATATCTCTTCCTTTTAATTACGTACTTTACTGACTGAGGAAACTGAACAGATTTACCTTGTACCTTTTTTTTTTTTTTTTTTTTTTTTTTTTTTTTTTATTAAAATTTCAAGCTAGCTGCTTTAAAATAAAATCTTCCCGCTTTGCTAAAAAAAAAGATTAGTTTTTCAACACTCAGCATCCATGAAAAGTTACTATTGAGACTCTTGCAAGATAATAATCACAAGAAAATCTGTCTTGAAAGGGTTGGATCTTGTTTGTGATGAATCCACAGTGGACCGTTAACATCTGTGTTCTCTGCCTTCAGCTATTCATACATCATTCTTAGGTGCAGTGACAGCCAGCGACAATGGATAGTGAGAAGTGAAGCATCAGACTTATCAGAACCCGATAGTATTTCTTGACTGAAAGAAAATATCACTTAAAGGCTTTTCTAAGTATAAAATGTGTCTCTGTCCGACTTGCTGCTGGCTTCAGTAAGAGTTTCATACACTGGTTCCACTCTAATGATCTTATTATATGAAATGTTACCCGATGGTGTTTAAAGTTTGAAGTTAGGGAGTCAAAATATCCACTTAGGGGGTTATGTATCTTTAAGAAAATGGGTGTACGGACTAGGGCTGTTCGATTAATCGATTTTAAATCGTAATCGCGATTATGTAATTAGAACGATGTTAAAACGTGAAAATCGTAAAATCGATTTAAATTTTTTTTTTTCTTTTTTTTTTTTTTTTTTTTTTTAACCTTGTCTGCACACATATTAATGATTGATACCATATTAATGATTGATGGAAATACCTCTCAATACCTGCGACAAGTGCCCCATCGGAGAGGCTCTTTAGTGTAGGAGGGGGCGTTGGAACATGCCACCGGGCATCCCTCAAGCCAGATGCCGTAGACCGGCTCGTGTTCCTTGCAAAAAACTTGCAAATGTGAATAGCAAATGTAATGACTGACATTACACACCTCTACCTCCTTCATGGGTTGCATTATTATTTAGCATGCAAAGACCCAGTTTAGTTTAATTAGAAAATGTCTTGTTTTATTTAATTGGAAATATAACTTACTGTATGTTTGCAAGTGCTGATTTGCTGATTTTTTTTTTTTTCAGAGATAAAACTTTATATTTTATTATATTTTTTAAAACTTTTTTTCAACTTATTTTACAGAGTTTTGCACTTTATTCATTCATTTTTGGTTTAATAAGAGCAAAGTTTGCACTTAAAGCCCAATGGGGCAAATGTTCAATAAAAAAAAGCATATTTGAAATAATTTCTTTGCCTTTTGTCAATTCACAAAATAATCGTAATCGTAATCGAAAATCGGATTTTGAGAGAAAAAAATCGAGATTTTATTTTTGGGCAAAATCGAACAGCCCTAGTACGGACCAATACTAAAAGCAACTGTATATCAATAACGGGAGTCCAGCTATGGAATAATTTAGAAAATGAACTAAAACTATGCACTACTGTAACCAAATTCAAGAATAAGTTCAAAAATAAAATATTAAATAAATATAAAACATTGATATGATAATATTATAATGATACCATGAAAGTAGCAATTTGAAGCATGTTTGCATGACTGCTCTCCGCGGCCGTTTAGCCGAGGAGTTGGTGAAGCAGCACCACATCATACCAGGTCCCTGTAAGCCACTTGGTATGTTCAATTCTTTTTACACACCCTACTCATAACCTCTGCTCTCCACGCTGTACGCTGTAGTCTCTAGCCAAAAAACACTTAATTTATCACTCCTTGTAATTTATAGTATGTTTTTTTTGTTTTGTTTTTGTCTTCGTTTTTTGTCTTTGCTTCTTGTCTAGATACCTCTGTTACTTGTCCAATATATCCATTCTTTTTCAATGTTTGAATCCAAATTACTAGTTTTGTTTTGTGTAAAACCTCCTGAGTTGAGGTTCATAAAAGGGTAGGCATAATAAGCCTTGGCTTCAGCCTATAACTTTTCGGTGTCATTTAAAATATTGGACTATTTTTATGTTGTATTATGTTGTATCCAAATGGACCGAAATAAAAATCAAAATCAAAAGTTCGGCAATTACACAAACAACAGGAGTATTAATAAAATACACGTTAGACAATGTAGAAGGAATGTGATGGTTTAAATACTTTAAATTACATTCAATTTCTTTTCATATGTTTACAGTTTGCAGGGACTTATATATTTACCATAACAGTCAGTATAAAATAAGAATGCTCTTAATTTAACTCCACCTGTGTTTTTTTTCTAAATGTCAAATTATTCCTGTCATAGTTTTAATGTGACCCATTTACATGACACGAGGATGCTTGCAGAACTCCAATCAACGAATAAAATACATCCTAAACCTATAATTGGATATCAGCTTATCTCATCCATTTGAACTTGTCTTTATTATTCTCATGTTATCCTTTATTCACTGCTGGTTGTGTCCTCTATTTCACAGTGGAGACTCCAAGTTACTGGAGGAGGCTGTCATCCCCCTGGCCAAGACGCTGAGTATGTTGGCTGTTATTTTCTACATTTTCTTTTTTACTAAACAGTACAGTAGTAGAGACGGGTCAGCTCAGCAGGTGACTGTACTGGCTGATTTTTTGACCGTTCGTTTGAATGTATCATGTGCAAAAGCAGCTTAGCCAAACACATGCATCCATGCGTTGCTCATCTTTGGTGAAGACATTTCTGCTGAGTTAAAATGGCCAAAAATTTTGAGTTTGGAATTTCCTCAAGTTGTTCATAATTAACATTAGAGGAAATGTAAGAAGCTGCTTAAAGAAAAAGGCCGGTTTTCTTTGGGGACATTTCTTCCGCTCATTTTATCGCTTTGTAATATATAAGTTCCTGTTTTCTTTTAGCACCAGCTGCAACATTAACTTACTATTCATTTACTGTAATTCCAGCTTTACAGAGATCTGGAATGTCTCCATAGTTGCATGGGTAACTTTAATGCAAATAGCCATTGGCACAATCATGCCCGCTTACCTTTATTTCAAAACACATGGTGACGGACAAAGAGACCTTTGGTCTCGTCCAGACTTCGGTTAAAGCAGCACTATGTAACTTTTCCACCTTAATATCATATTTCCAGAGTCATTGTGATGGAACATCAACTTCCAACAGGTTTAATGAACCTCTGTCATGGTCTGAGGGGTCTGTATCACCTTCACTGGCACTATGTAACTTTGAGGAGCATGGTAGGAACCCTGCCACACTAAAAAACTACAAATCTTTACGGCTTTGACTGCTTTACGGCATATGTCACTTCCCCCTCCTTCCCGATTTGTAGTCGAGACGAAAGCTGGGCGGGACATGGAGCGCAGAGCTCAGCAGAAGCTGGTATCATGGCCGAAGCAGCAAAAAAAAAACGAAGAAAATACAAGTTTTATCGGAGGAGGCAAAAAAAAAGAAAGCGGGAGAGTAACAAGCTAAATACCCGGATAAAAAAATAAAAAATACCCGGACAAGAATAAACATTGGCCCGGCGTTCACTCGCTGGCGTGAGCTGAAAGACGAGGAGGGATGTCCGACAAGAGAGACAGAATTGTTATGAGACAAATGTAAATGTAGAGTTCTATGTTCAATAAGAATCAAAATTAGAATGTTTTCACATACAGGGGATTCGTCTTGGGTTCTAGTATTTTTCCTGAGAAATGTAAAATTGTGCAGGGCTGATCTGCAAAATATATTCAGTTATTCACAGGTTATAAAGTATTTTTTTATTTTGTCAGTAAGTATGTTGAACTAATAATTTATGACGAAGTCCCTCTAAAAAACGTGACAGGAAAAAGGTGAAGATCGTATGAGTTTGTAGGGCGCATTATCTCGCTGAAACAACTTAATAAAACCAAGTTGAACTTAGTGATTTTCAACTTCGTCATATTATATTGTTTAACCAAAAATAGATACATTACCTCTTTGCTATCCATCCTGCAAACGACCACTGAAAACAGAAAAGTAGTTTTGAAAGTCCGTCCCGTCTTCTCTCATAAAAACAAATGCACGCGACGGGACAGGAGTTTTCCGGCAGTACGCGCTGGTACTCATGGGAAATGTAGTGTTCTTTCTGGTAAAGCACTACCGCTTTTGTCCAAAGGAGCCGCCAAACTCAACAAAAGCTGAAAGTTACATTGTGCTGATGAATCCTTAGAAATCTGATCACAAGTGGCCATCCCTTGGGTTAGCGTTCATTCCTGCCATTGTAATGTGTCTGGGATGATAAGATCGGATCGTGCCCTCTGTATGCAAATAAACGTGCTTGCTTGTGCTTTTACTACCATGAATAAGTTAGTTATAAGTTGGTTATTTGGCAGCGGTTCAGTCAGCACGAATGTCTTTGCAGTATTTCTTTTCAGGAGCTTTCAAACACAGCAACTCCAAACCTATCTGAATTCTGACACTACAGGAGACAAATATATATGGCACACCTTTCATTACGTTTGAGTGGTTCCTCTATTTTATACTATTTTAAAGAAGGGTGTTTTCTTTTTGTTAATTGAGCTGCTTTTTTCTAAATTCTGGGTGTCAAATTTGTCTCCTGTCGTAAGTACAGTTAATCTTCACTTTGGAGTCAATAGGTCACATGATGTACAGGTTAAAAATCATATGGAAAGATTTTTTTTTTTTATGGAAATACTATGGAATTAAAACTAAGTTATATGTATGTAATATGTCCCCTGTAGCACGAAAACTCAGTTATATTTGAGGTCACATGGGTTGGAAGCTACTGGGGAAAAAATAAAAGATTCTCTCCTCATTGGATTACTTCTATAAAAATTCTATTTCAGTGAAACAATTTAGCTTAGACCTGTACATAAACATGCATAACTTGCGGAAAAATTAAAATAGAACCTGGTTCTACTTTCGGGCCCTGCAGAAGTATTTCTGTGTGGGGTTTGCATGCTTGTGTGGGTACTCCGGTTTCCTCCCAAAACATGTATGTTTGCTTGGTTGATGATTTTAAATTGCTCATAGACGTGTGTGTGTATGAGTTAGGGCTGGGCGATATATCGAGATTTTAATATATATCGATATATTTTCAAACGCGATATGGTACGAGACAATATCGTTTACGGTATATCGATTTAAAAAAAAAAAAAAAAAAATTATGATTTTTATATAGCTTATTTTGTGACAAATTGACTTGAATTTTTTATTTGAGATTTGCACAAATGTTTTGTTATTTGCACAACTGTCTCTCTCATCTCATCTCAGTGGAAAAGTCTGCCTGTTACTGTCTACATTGTATTAATTGCACAGTGTATTTGAATTTAATTGTTATGCAGGAAAGGGATATTTGTTTTATTTTATTCAAGAAGCATTTTTATTCTATATATGCAGGCAGTTTATTTTTATTTCATTTGTTTTATACATTTTGATATTGTGCAGACCTCTGTTAATAAAGGAACCTGTGTGACATTTGGCACAAGGCATTGTATTAAAACTGACTGTTTTTTTAGGGGTTTGCCTCAGAAAAAATGAAGCTAACAGAGATGCTATGCTATAATGCTTTGGGGGAAACCCCAATTATGGCACAGAAAAAATATCGATATATATCGAGTATCGCCATTCAGCTATGAAATATTGAGATATGACTTTTGGTCCATATCGCCCAGCCCTAGACGTGTGTGTGTATGAGTGCTTGTATATATGTGTGGCCTGTGATGGAGCGGTGGCCTGTCCAGGGTGTAGCCCTGCCTTTCCCCAGTAACGAGCTGGGATAGGCTCCAGCAGACCCCTGTGACCCTGTACAGGATTAGGCGGATATCGAAGATGGGTGGACGGACAGAAAAAGATCCATGACAAACTTAATTCAACAAAGTATATGTACAAAATAAATCAAGGCATATACAACACAAGGCACACAAGGCAATGCAAGTTTATTTGTATAGCACAGGGGTCGGCAACCCGCGGCTCTAGAGCCGCATGCGGCTCTTTAGCGCTGCCCTAGTGGCTCCTGGAGCTTTTCAAAAATGTTTGACCTTTTTTTTCCTTTTTTTCGTCTTTTTTCCCTTTTTTCTTCTTCTGTCTTCTTTTTTCTTTTTTTAATCCTTTTTTTCTCTTTTTTTTCTTCTTTTTTTCATTTTTTTCTTCTTTTTTTCCCTTTTTTCTCTCTCTTTTTCTTCCTTTTTCCTTTCCTTTTTAATCTTGACATTACGATTTTTTTCTCGAAATTTTGACTTTTTTTCTCCACATTTAGACTTTTTCTCAAAATTTTGACTTTTTCTCGACATTTCAACTTCTTTCTCAACATTTTGGCTTTTTTCTCAACATTTCGACTTTTTTCTCAACATTTTGACTTGTTTCTTCAAGATTGTTCATCAACATTAATCTTGATATTTTGACTTTTTTCTTGACATTTAGACTTTTTTCTCGAAGTGCATAATGAAAAAAAAAATCTTCCCCCAGTTATAACTAATATAGAGACATGCAGCATGTGTTGTCTTCATTCTAAGGCTGATACAAGACTTTTCATTTTTTGCGGCTCCAGACATATTTGTTTTTTGTGTTTTTGGTCCAATATGGCTCTTTAAACATTTTGGGTTGCCGACCCCTGGTATAGCACAATTCAACACAAGGTAATTCAAAGTGCTTTACATCAACATTAAAAGCAGCAAGATACAATTAAACAGTAAATAACCAATAAAATGATAAGAAAAGAGGTAAAATAATAAAAAGCACAAGTTGTTAAAAAGTAAGAGCAGTAGAGTACAGCAGGTACACATCTTATTCTTACAATGGCAAGAATTACGTTTCTATACGGTCAAAACGTACAAAGACCGGGTCAAATACAGTATTACAAAAGTAATTGTGCCGATTCACAAGGAAACATCTGCCCCAGACAAGAAGAAGAAGTCGAATGACAAAACCTTCATTGCAATAATTTGTGCACAAAATCAACTCAGTTCTCCTAAGTCGGTGACCTTGTACAACCACTGGCCACGTGTGATGGGACGATCCAGGACACATTTAGATGGAAGGAGAAGTGTCCATCCAAATGTCTGGTGCAACCTTTCATTCATAAAGGGGATGCACTGTAATTCTCTTTTAGTTAGTTTTTTTTTTTTCAGTTTAGATTTCATTTCTGCAAATGCCTCTGTGCAGTAACCTTTTCAGATTTATGGAGATACATGACCTGATGCAATTTTAGACAAAATCTTTATTGTTTTATGAAGATCACTCAGTTAAATGTTCTCGTCAAACAGAAATGAAAAGAAAAAAATGTTAAAATTAGAAAATCAGCCAATGGAGAAAACTGTAATTGGAGCACCTTGGTATATTAGTGGAGGACTCGAGTATTAACCACTTTGGAGTTTGACATTTTAAACTAAAATGTTAAATTCTTTACTAATAAACTTTTTTTTTTCTCTTTTCTTTTTCCACCAAGTTGAAAACAATCCCAGAACGGGGAACTTTGGTGCTCTTGTGAGAATATTTCTGGGAAGAACCAGAGAGCTCAAAATCTCTACAGAATGCCAAGAGTGAGTATAAAAACCACAAATCTTTATTTTCATGGTCAACATAACTTTTATTGCTGGATCCTTATTTTTTTCTCGGTATCAAAGTCATCCTCATTATTTTTGTAACACTTGGCAACATACCCCTGGCCTGTATTAAGTGTAAACAAGCTATTAATACACTAGCTGGCCCAGAATTAAAGTCAGCACCTGGATTTACTTAATCAAATGGGTCCAAGGCGTCCCGTTGGAAAAGCACTGCAGTAACTATTATGTTTCGGATAGCAAAAAGTTATTTAAACCTAATTGATGTACTGGGTAGCGTCTCCCTCCTTAGACAACCCTGTCTCAAGACACATTGTATGGTCTCGAGACACACATTGCTCTGTTTTTGACACCAATATAATGCGACAGCTGTGTATAAGGGGCTTTTCTTTCCCACACAAGTGTTTATGCTGTACAGTAGGAATGGGCGATATTTTACCGTTCACGATAAACCGTCAAAAAAATTCCCCACGGTAAGAATTTGTCATCTCGCGGTAAAAACAATAAATTCCCGTTGATGACGTTTTTGTGTAAAGCTGATTGAAGGAAGGAAGGAAGGAAGGAAGGAAGGAAGGAAGGAAGGAAGGAAGGAAGGAAGGAAGGAAGGAAGGAAGGAAGGAAGGAAGGAAGGAAGGAAGGAAGGAAGGAAGGAAGGAAGGAAGGAAGGAAGGAAGGAAGGAAGGAAGGAAGGAAGGAAGGAAGGAAGGAAGGAAGGAAGGAAGGAAGGAAGGAAGGAAGGAAGGAAGGAAGGAAGGAAGGAAGGAAGGAAGGAAGGAAGGAAGGAAGGAAGGAAGGAAGGAAGGAAGGAAGGAAGGAAGGAAGGAAGGAAGGAAGGAAGGAAGGAAGGAAGGAAGGAAGGAAGGAAGGAAGGAAGGAAGGAAGGAAGGAAGGAAGGAAGGAAGGAAGGAAGGAAGGAAGGAAGGAAGGAAGGAAGGAAGGAAGGAAGGAAGGAAGGAAGGAAGGAAGGAAGGAAGGAAGGAAGGAAGGAAGGAAGGAAGGAAGGAAGGAAATAAATGAGCCAGAAAGAAAGAATGAAAGAAAGAAATGAGCCTAGAAAGAAAGAATGAAAGAAAGAAATGAGCCTAGAAAGAAAGAATGAAAGAAAGAAATGAGCCTAGAAAGAAAGAATGAAAGAAAGAAATGAGCCTAGAAAGAAAGAATGAAAGAAAGAAATGAGCCTAGAAAGAAAGAATGAAAGAAAGAAATGAGCCTAGAAAGAAAGAATGAAAGAAAGAAATGAGCCTAGAAAGAAAGAATGAAAGAAAGAAATGAGCCTAGAAAGAAAGAAAGAAAGAAAGAAATGAGCCTAGAAAGAAAGAAAGAAAGAAAGAAAGAAAGAAATGAGCCTAGAAAGAAAGAAAGAAAGAAAGAAAGAAAGAAATGAGCCTAGAAAGAAAGAAAGAAAGAAAGAAAGAAAGAAAGAAAGAAAGAAAGAAAGAAATGAGCCTAAAAAGAAAGAAAGAAAGAAAGAAAGAAAAAAATGAGCCTAAAAAGAAAGAAAGAAAGAAAGAAAGAAAGAAAGAAAAAAATGAGCCTAAAAAGAAAGAAAGAAAGAAAGAAAGAAAGAAAGAAAGGAGCCTAAAAAGAAAGAAAGAAAGAAAGAAAGAAAGAAAGAAAAAAATGAGCCAAGAAAGAAAGAAATGAGGAAAGAAAGGAAGGAAGGAAGGAAGGAAGGAAGGAAGGAAGGAAGGAAGGAAGGAAGGAAGGAAGGAAGGAAGGAAGGAAGGAAGGAAGGAAGGAAGGAAGGAAGGAAGGAAGGAAGGAAGGAAGGAAGGAAGGAAGGAAGGAAGGAAGGAAGGAAGGAAGGAAGGAAGGAAAGAAAGTAATGAGCAAGAAAGAAAGAAATGAGCCGGAAGGAAGGAAGGAAATAAATGAGCCAGAAAGAAAGAATGAAAGAAAGAAATGAGCCTAGAAAGAAAGAATGAAAGAAAGAAATGAGCCTAGAAAGAAAGAATGAAAGAAAGAAATGAGCCTAGAAAGAAAGAATGAAAGAAAGAAATGAGCCTAGAAAGAAAGAAAGAAAGAAAGAAAGAAAGAAATGAGCCTAGAAAGAAAGAATGAAAGAAAGAAATGAGCCTAGAAAGAAAGAATGAAAGAAAGAAATGAGCCTAGAAAGAAAGAAAGAAAGAAAGAAATGAGCCTAGAAAGAAAGAAAGAAAGAAAGAAAGAAAGAAAGAAATGAGCCTAGAGAAAGAAAGAAAGAAAGAAAGAAAGAAAGAAAGAAAGAAATGAGCCTAGAAAGAAAGAAAGAAAGACAGAAAGAAAGAATGAGCTAAAAGAAAGAAAGAAGAAGAAAGAAGAAAGAAAGAATGAGCCTAAAACGAAAGAAAGAAAGAAAGAAAGAAAAAAATGAGCCCTCCCCGTGTCCGCACGCCCCCAGAAGCAAGAAGCAACCTGCCCTCCAGCAAGTACCGAACGAAGGAGCCTAAAGAAAGAAAGAAAGAAAGACCTAAGAAAGAAAGAAAGCAAGAAAGAAAAAGAAGAAAGAAAAAAGAAAGAAAGAAAGAAAATGAGCCTAGAAAGAAAAGAAAGCAAAGAAATGAGCCTAGAAAGAAGAAAAGAAACTCCCTCCTCGGCGCCAAAAGAAGAAAGAAAATGAGCCTAAAAAGAAAGAAAGAAAGAAAGAAGAAAGAAAAAAATGAGCCTAACTAAAAAGAAAGAAAGAAGAAGAAGAAAGAAAGAAAAAAATGAGCCTCAAGCCCGAAAGCCAGAAAGAAAGGAGCTAAAGAAAGAAAGAAAGAAAGAAGAAAGAAAAAATGAGCAAGAAGAAGAATGAGGAAAGAAAGGAAAGGAAGGAAGGAAGGAAGGCCAGGTCGGACAGGCCATCGGAAGGAAGGAAGAAAGGAAGAAAGGAAGAAAGGAAGAAAGAAAGAAGCCTAAAAGAAAGAAAGAAGGATAAATTCCCGTTGATGACGTTTTTGTATTGGTATTTTTTTATCATCATTTTTATCGTTATCAGGATAAATGCCAGAAATTATCGTGATACATTTTTTAGTCCGTACCGCCCATCCCTACTGTACAGGTTGTGATAATGTTTTCCTGAGATATCGCCCCAATGCTTCGGCTGCATCCCTGCTAATATTTTCTATAAGGGTTCAGAAATGTGAGTTTTGAATAATCTCAAACCGGGGTTTGGTCATTACGTACAGATTTGTGACGAATCCATCTTTCACTGAGAAAACATGCTGAAACTGTGTCGTCGTTTTGTTTCTTGTGCACAGTCAGTTGTTCATCTGGCAGGCCCACAATGCACTGTTCATGATTCGCTGCCTGCTCAAGGTGTTCATCAGAGAGATGGCTGAGGACGAGCTGCACCAGCAGTTCTCCTACCAGGAGAGGGCAATAGGCTGCTGCGGAGGTGAGCGTCTGCACACTCGTTTGGAAAAGGGACTCTGACAGAGGCCCATAACTAAATACGATGACAGATTGAAATCTGTGTCGGAGGATTCACGAACAGGTGCTCTGAACAAGCAGGCGTTGTTGTGCTCACATAACAGTAATGATGGTAGTTTGAGGTTTATCTCAGAATAAACGATTACATCTTGAAAGATGGGTCAAATATATAATACTTCCTTTCATTGCAAAAGAGATTAAAAAAAGAAGGACTGGGCAAGAACTGCAAGCATTGAAATAATACGATTTATTAATGACTTCAATTACCTTTTCATATTTTTGCAGTTGCAGAACTAAATAGATTGTGTTCTCAGTTAATAGCCTGCAGTCTCCATTAGGCTAATCTCCCTCGGTATTGCTCGTGTGTGTAAAGTGAGAAACGTGGATGCGGAGGAAGAATAGAGAGAGGAATTGTGGGAGACAAAAGGAGCATAAAAAAACTGATCTCTATCAGCAGGGAAATGGCTTATGTGTCTCATATAATATTTTCCTCTACTCCTCATGTAGAAACAGCGAGCGAGGACCTCCTGGAGGAGCTGTTGTCAAACCTTGTTCACCTGATTGTTGAAGTGCCCCTGCTGTAAGTAGCTCCCTGCGTCTGAGTCTTGTGTGCGTATGAATGTGAGGGTCAGAGGGAATTAAAAATTCCTGCTGTGTCTGGCAGCAAGTGTCGAGGACAGCAGAGCACTCGCTAACATGCAGAGTAGAGTCGAGCTGTTTATCCCGATTCCTTTTCTTCGTCCTAATATTCACGCATGCAAAGGGAATCAATTCATCTACCAAAGTATGTCTCGCTCGGCCATGATAGGTGCCGACAGTTCCTACTTTTAACTTGTCAGCGTTGGGCTTTTCCAGTCTGCGTATGACATCACACAACGAAGCAGCAAACAAATTAGCTGGCGGCAGCAAATTGAGAAAACGATGAACTGTGAATTAAAGAGACTTGCAGCCTAGGGCTGGGCGATATGGACCAAAAGTCATATCTCGATATTTTCTAGCTGAATGGCGATACTCGATATATATCGATATTTTTTCTGTGCCATAATTGGGGTTTCCCCCAAAGCATTATAGCATAGCATCTCTGTTAGCTTCATTTTTTTCTGAGACAAACCCTTAAAAAAAACGTCAGTTTTGATACAAAGCCTCGTGCCAAATGTCACACAGGTTCCTTTATTAACAGAGGTCTGCAGAATATCAAAATGTATAAAACAAATGAAATAAAATAAACTGCCTGCATATATAGAATAAAAACGCTTCTTGAATAAAATAAAACAAATATCCCTTTCCTGCATAACAATTAAATTAAAATACACTGTGCAATTAATACAATGTAGACAGTAACAGAGAGACTTTTCCACTGAGGTTGACAGCACAAAACATTTGTGCAAATCTCAAATAAAACATTCAAGTCAATTTGTCACAAAATAAGCTATATCAAAATCATAATAATTATTATTTTTTTTAAATCGATATAAACAATATTGTCTCGTACCATATCGCGTTTGAAAATATATCAATATAGATTAAAATCTCGATATATCGCCCAGCCCTATTGCAGCCCTGCGCGTTTCTTGCATCCTTTTTACATTTTTATTTTTTTTTTTTTATTTTCTTCTTCCTGTACCTCTAGTTTAAAGCCCAGGGTGGGATGAGCAGGTGCTGGGTGTGTAAACCATCTCACATCCAATTACAATGTTTACATGCAGGGATTAGTTTGACTCCAACCAGATTATCCAGGTGTGTTAGTCCAACTGGAAGAAGTTTGGTCTAGTTCGATTTAAATCAAGACTAATGCAACAATTTTATCTATTTATTTTATTGTAATGTCATGTAAATGTAATGACTGTTTATTGGCCTATTATTGGAACAGGTATAACCAACTTTATTTATAGTTTTTACTAATGTTTTTTTAATGTTATTAATGCTAGTGATCAGGTAATAAAAGGCACATTCTTGTACTCACATATTGATTTTAAAAGATTGAATAGATAATTGAAATTGTCAGACAGAAATACTAAAAATCTGATCTGTAAAATTATAAACTCCAGAACAAAATCAAAAGAGGCTAAAAAAAGAGTCGCAGTGTTTGTTGCTTTAGGAAAAGAAAAGAAGCTTGAAATGAAGTTTAGGAATATTTCCAAGAAGCAGGAGAACATAATGTTTATAAACTAAAATCAGCCTTTACTCCCACTGGGCAGTACACACACTAGCATACTCTGAAATAAGGAGTGAACATCTCAGTGGGTGCATCAATGAATCAGTGAATTATCTGACCAACAGTCAGTCAGAGGAAGATGAAGACACAGTATTTACTGCAAATGTACGTTACGGCACTCGTCTCTCGCACGAATCTGTTAGCGGTGTCAAACTAGTTCACAAGAAACTGACTGACATTTGCTATTTCCTTCATACTGCTTTGTCCAGTCGTGTGGTTTCCCATGTTTGTAATAGGTCATCGACCCTTGACCTTCTGTTCTGTCCACCAGTCTCTTCTACCTTCTCTCCTCTCATCTTTCTCTTTCTCTCTCCTTTCCTTCTGTTGTCTGTGAACATCAAACCTTGGCCCTTGTCTGAATGCGTTCAGCATTCCAGTGTTATTCATTGTTTCAAGCTTAAACACTCCCTATTTTTTTTCCCTTCAGCACTTTGTGGCTGTCGGCCCATTTCCTCTGTACGTGCTCATAGTTTGGAAATCTGGCCTTTCTTTTGGTATAGCTTCTCCAAATCCCAAGCAGACTGCAGCACCTTTTTGTAGACAGTGAATTTATCCATTGATGGATTCTCAGTCGCATGCAAACAAAAGAAAAATTACAAAAATATATTCATATCATCTTTCAGTGAGTGAATGTTCTAGTTCAGGGGTCGGCAACCCGCGGCCCTGGAGCTGCGTGCGGCTCTTTAGTGCTGCCCTAGTGGCTCCTAGAGCTTTTTCAAACGTTTTTGATCTTTTTTTTCCTTTTTTTCTTCTTTTTTTTCTCTTTTGTTCTCTTTCTTTCTCTTTTTTCCTTTTTTTCTCTTTTTTTCTTCTTTTTCCTTATATTTTTCTTTTTTTCTCCTTTTTTTCCCTTTTTTCTTCCTTTTTCCTTTTTTAATCTCGACATTTCAACTTTTTTTTCGAAATTTTGACTTTTTTCTCGACATTTCAACTTTTTCTCAACATTTTGACTTTTTTCTCGAGATTGTACTTCAACATTAATCTTGACATTTCGACTTTTTTCTCTAAATTTCCATTTTTTTCTCGACATTTCGACTTTTTTTCTCGACATTTCGACTTTTTTCTCAACATTTTTCTAAAAATTTCGACTTTTTTCTCGACATTTCAACATTTGGACATTTTTCGCGACATTTGGACATTTTTCTCAACATTTCGACTTTTTTCTCAACATAGACTGAAAACCTGGTTATTTAGACTGGCTTTTAATACATAGTATTGATGTGAAATATTCTTAATTTAATTTTAATGGTTTTATTATGTTGTTTTTAAATTGTTTTGTTTTAATGTGGATTTTAATGGAAAGCACTTTGGTCACCCTGTGTGTTGTAAAGGGCTTTATAAATAAAGATTGATTGATTGATTGAACATTTCAACTTTTTTCTCGATATTTTGACTTTTTTCTCAACATTTCAACTTTTTTCTCGACATTTCGACTTTTTTCTCGACATTTTGCCTTTCGCCATTTACCTTCATTCTAAGGCTTATACAAGACTTTTCATTTTTTGCAGCTCCAGACATATTAGTTTTTTGTGTTTTTGGTCCAATATGGCTCTTTCAACATTTTGGGTTGCCGACCCCTGATCTAGTTGTTTCTGGAGGGCATTTTAAGGTGTCAGACTGGGCTTTGGGAAATTATGGTAGTTCTCTTTATTTTATTAGGACTGGGGCTTAAACAGATGAAATTTAAACTATTAGTTTATAAATATTTTTGTAAATGCTTGTTCTTATTTCCAGGGTACTTGGTTAAACCCTGCCTTCTGTAAATGTACATTTTTCTTCCTGTTACTGTCCGTTCCTGCAGAGACATCACTTACAGCATCCTGTTTGAAGCAGTTACCACGTTACTGGTGTTCTTCTCCTATCAGCTCTTCCACAAAGATATCCTCCGAGATGGAATAATCTACCAGCACGTCATGAAGGGACGATGGTAAGAAACCTACTTTAACATTTATGATGGAACCACATATCTGTGAAAAGATAAGAGGGAAGTAAGTTATCCTCGCTTGACACAGGCAGGAATGGATCATCTGTAATCTGTGACTTTTATTTTTATTTATTCATTTTTTTTAACCCAGCGGCGCATCATTTTGGATGTCCTTCAGCCCTTTGTGACGCCACTCTGATACAGTTAGCTGCTCCGTGTGCCTCCAGACAGTGTTGCTATGTTCCAACAGTGTCTCAGTGTGCCGTTCAGCTGATACTGAAAGGAAAAAATTAAAAAGATACAAATCCAGCCAGCTAAAATCTTTGTTATCTTGAAGTCTGTAAGCATGAGCAAAAGCAAATGTGCTTATTTTGCAGTAACAGCCATCAAATTCAAATGGTAAAATGTCCCGTTAACTCACAAAATCACAGGGTGCTTGGTGTCAGCACTGATTGGGTGTTCGCCAGCTTCTCCTAACATTACACACGGGAAACGGAGGATGGGGTGTTGGAGTATGGAGTAAGATAACTTCCAAAAAGATGTGTCCATGTTATAACTATTCGTATTCGTAATGATAAACATTTGTATGTAAATACAAAAGTTGTACCCAAAATTCTGCTGTCACATGAGTCTGATAAATTATTATGGTTAGGATTGTTTTTATGTGAGTATGAATCTAAAAGCTGTGAGTGCAAAGTCTTGTGAATACAACTCTAATTTCTACGACTACGAGTCTTCACTGTGAACACGAATTCATGTTTATGGGTACGAGTCGAAAAACTGTTGAAATGACGTCACAGGCAGAAACAGCATAGACATAAGAAAAATAGACAAACATATTTTCTCATCAACAAAACCTGTTATTTTATTGTCTGAAAAATGGCAAAAATAAGAACTTTATTGATCCCACATAGGAGTAATTCATGTTATATCTGCTATAGAGAACAAGGTAGTGCCGAAAAACAATATATATCCCCCCTCACAAAAATAAGAAAAATATAGAAAAATAGATCAACAAAACAAATTTAAAATTTTTCAAATAACAAAATAACATATTTGAACCATTTTTCAGACAATAAAATAATTGAAAAAAATCTGAAAAATAGTTAAAATATGTTATTTTGTTACTTGAACATTTAAAAATATGTTTTGTTGATGAGAAAATATGTTTCTCTATTTTTCTTATTTTTGTGAAGAGGGATATATATTGTTTTTCGGCACTACCTTGTTCTCTATAGCAGATATAACATGAATTACTCCTATGTGGGATCAATAAAGTTCTTATTTTTGCCGTCTGAGAAAATTAAATATATTATATTTGGTGCCTAACTGTTTCCCAAGTATATTAGTGCGTGTGAATGAATAAATGAGACATAAAACGTAAATTTCTTTGTAGAAAGGCGCTTTATGAAAATAAATCCATTTACTTGTGTTAGTTTACAGCGCAGTCTTGAACATCCAATATGGCAGCGACGATGACGCCATATTGGATGTGGCAGTTGGCTCAGCACTCGATGGGGCGTCTACGTATATATGTCTATGCTGTTCCTGCCTGTGACGTCATTTCAACAGTTTTTTCGACTCGTACCCATAAACTTGAATTCGTGTTCACAGTGAAGACTCGTAGTCGTAGAAATTAGAGTTGTATTCACAAGACTTTGCACTCACAGCTTTTAGATTCATACTCGCATAAAAACAATCCTAACCCTAATAATTTATCAGACTCATGTGTGTGACAGCAGAATTTTGGGTACAACATTTGTATTTACATACAAATGTTTATCACTATGAATACGAATAGTTATAACATGGACACATCTTTTTGGAAGTTATCTTACTCCATATTGGAGTGGTATGATGCCAGTTTTTGACTGCAGCAACAAAGATATGTCGTAAATACTGTTTTACTCTTTTTAACCTTAACTTACTGAATAAAAATAATGGGATGTGACGTAAAAATACTGTTTAGTTTTGCATTTTGAAGAACACCTGGTTACTCTTGTGTGAAGAAAACACTTATTTAGTTTAGACCGTAGCTGCAGCCTGCCGTGAGTTTTGTCATAGAAGTTTCATGGGGAGAACAACAGTAGATTGCATTTGGGTTTCACATCTTGTAAAGAAGGGCAAACAAGAGCACTTAGTTGCCAGGATGAAGTTATTCTGTTAAATTATTGTTAAATAATTCCCTTCAACTGGTTGTGTATAGGTTCAGGAACATCATGTGTCCCAAAAATGAGGTCAGCAGACTGCTGACTACTTCAGTATTCTTAATGACTAGTGTTTTGCAAATTTCTGTTTCTTTTCCCCTGATGGCATGAACATATACCATATATCCTGCACAGGGTCACGGGGCTGGAGCCTATCCCAGCTCATTACAGGCGAAGGGCAGGGGTCCACCCTGGACAGGTCACCAGTCCATCGCAGAGGTTTAAGGAGAATGAAACATAATTTTCACACATTAATTGACCACAGTCCAGACCGTAACCCCGTCGAGAATCTAGGAATGTGCCTGAGAAAACTCAAAAACAGTCGGATTCTCCGATAAGTGGTAGAATATCTGGATTGAAAAGTGAATGCACCTGTGTGGAAACAAACGTTGTGACATTACATAAGCTTGTTGAGACAAAAACACGGAAAATTAGCACTCTAATCAAAAGATGAAGGTGTTTAAACAAATTATTGTTTTATTTATTGGTCAGACAGTGTATAAGAAGAAAGCTTTTGCAAGAAAAGGCCTTTTTCTTTCACGGTTAACATCTTTAAAGTGAAATGATACAGGAAATGCAGCGCTGGCATCGACTGACCCAGTTCTACAGTATCTTAATAGCGTTATTCTGGTTCTTTGTTCTGTAGATTTTGCATCAGCATTCAGCACAGTTTCAGGCCAATATAGGTTCATTTAGGATTTCAGCTTGTTTTAAAACCCGATTTCCTTTCATTCCCCCAGTTTGTGTTTGACCAGCCGGCTGGTGAAGACCCTGCTCTACAACTTCATCAGGCAGGAGAAATGCCCTCCACCTGCTACACACATTTTTGAGCCAAAAGCAGAAGGTGGACTGCTTTATGGTCTGGCATCTGGAGTGGCAAGTAAGAACACACACCTCCACAATCACACTCAAAAAGAAAGTAGGACCATGAAACAAAACTGTTGTTATTTTTATTATCGTTTTTGTGGGCTACACTGGTGAGCAGTTTCTTTGAAAATGGACTCCTGCAGAACAAAAAGTATGAGATATTTTTGGAAAAACATTTTTTAGATTTTGTCTTTGCCTTCTTATCGCGACTAATATTGCTCACATTTTGCACTTTGCTCTAGTGCTGGGCGGTATACCGGTTCATACCAAATACCGGTGTTTATTTTTCTTATGATATGAATTTTTCATATACCGTAATACCGGTGAGTATGTGCAGTAGCGTACACAGCGTTGGGAACGCCGCGCAGCGAAACGTAGCGCCGCTGGACACTGTTTGTGAGGGGACTGTTTAGCAGTAGTGATGCACCGATTGTTCGGTAACCGAAATTGTTCGGCTGAAAATTACAAAAAAACACTTTCGGTGTTCGGTGGAATAAGTGGGAAAAAAAACGAACAATTAATAACGGCGTTGTAATATAAGGAAATAGACGGGCCGCTCCCGTAACAAACATAAATTGTTGGCCAACCAGAAAAGTAACCACATAAGAACCTACCTAACATTCACCAGGAGGTGGAACCAAAACAACATAATGCTGGGAAATTAAAACATGTTCAGTTTTTTATGTTCAATAAATATTTTCTACCTTGTAATTTTGTAAAAGATTTTTTTTTCTTTGAAAAGCATGCCTAAATCCAATTTATTTGATATATGCAATGGTGAAAAAATTGGCAAAATAAATGAAAAAACTGCGAAAAACCATGTTCGGTATTCGGCCAAGTGTTTATTATTATTTTCGGTTTCGGCCACAAATTTTCATTTCGGTGCATCACTATTTAGCAGTTGCATTGTTTACAGCGGACATATGTGGGTGAAGATGGCTGAAAACGAAAGTCCCACAACTGTCCCAGAACATGAAACAGGGGAACTTGCAAACCTGTATTTATACTAGTGTGGACATTAATGTTTTTCTACAATATTTCCTCCTCATGACAGTAAAATAGGCCATTTTAAGCCAATTTACTGCAGCAATTCCTTTCCAAATCATTAGAAAATGTGGTTAATACCCAGTTGTGCATGAAAAAAAAAATACCGTGATATGCTGTGAAACCGATATAATTTTGAAAAATACTGTGATATACATTTTTGGTTATACCGCCCAGCACTACTTTGCTCTGCTGAAGCCACAACATCCATCACATCAAATTTAAACGGGTAAAATGAAATGTTTTCATAGTACAGGAAAGGGTTATATTCACCCTTTCCATCTATTGCCAAAGGATGTGAGAAATGAGATTAAACCGAGACGTTAAAGTGGAAGCCATGACAGTGAGGATGAGAATGATGAGTAAAAACTCGTTGTACATTTTAGACTGGTTAAGTGCTCTGTTTGTGTGAGCTGAATGCATGTTTGTTTGAGTATGAGAATAGGGCAGGGTTTCCCCCACGGATAAATGCTCTTTGTTGGTTGTTGGTGGTAGATTCCTATCAGTGAGCAATCACCATTCAACCCAGCCTGTCTGTCTGTGACCAGTGATCGGCTTGATGAGTTATGGTGCCCTGTCCTGTTCTGTAATCCCTTAGAGCCCGTCTGTCTGCAGCCGCCTCCCTAATACACACACACGCAGGCCAACAAAGACACAAGCTCTCTTATACTCCGAGCTCAGAAGCAACACTTGTTTTCTGTCTCTGTCTCTCTGTGTCGAATGCACGCAGACATGGGCTTGGCAGAATATACGACACATGGCTGTTGTTCCATAGTAACAGTAAACATCACTTCTCAGCATTAGCAGATGCTTTGCTAGTATTAAACAAAGCTCACTTTGATCCTGATGATGTGACCCGAGGATGATATCTCCCCGTCATGTGCCAATGTCGTGCCATGCCAGCCAATTTGATAATTATTTAGAAAATCAGAGTCTTTACCACAAAAGCAACCTCTATTACCCAGCGCTATTGGATAATAGATGAAAATCACAAAAATGTTGACAATGAAACCTCTTATAGAGCACAATCAAACATCTATAAGAAAGCCTAACAAATGTATGATGTTGATTTGTGGAAAAAGAACATTGAGTCTGTCATTTTCTGACTATTTTTACTTTTTCTTCTAGCTCCAGCATTATGAAATTGAGGCTTTTTTCATCCATTATTTTGTTTGCTCTGGTCCCTATCCCGTAATGATTGTGTAAACCTCTTGCGCTTGCCCCTGGGCTCATTGTTCCTTTCTTTCATTTTTTTTTTTTGAAAGACAAAATGGTAAGCCTACGTAAATGTCTGCCACAGAAATAAATAATGTTAATACTGGGGAAAACATCCTGTGTTGTGGTATAAACCAGTGTCTTGCTTGCTTTATTTTTACATGGCAAACATATGGGAATTGGTTGTCATCCTTGGTGATTCATATATAATTCGTACTTTTCATTCTCAACAAATACGTCAGTCTGAAAGAGAAGCACAGCTGCAGCTGGAAACGAACATTGGGATGAATTTGCAAATCAGTTAAGGAGGTTCATACAGAACTTTGAACTATATGATTTAGCTTTGTGATAAACCTTTGAGTCTACAAGTCCAGTCAATATCCAGATCATGTGATTTCCAAGCTTTTGGTGCTTTCTCACCAGGAAAACTGCACCATAGCTCAGGATCTGATTTGAAGTGATATGGGATCTCTTTGTTTTTGTCATGGTTACTGTGTTCACAACACACTATTTGAGCCACACTAAGCAGGAAAGTAGACTAAAGGCTGCAGGTGTAAAAGCACCATCGGCCACTGGGCACCACAAAGTTAATATCTGTGCAGCATCAGTTAAAGGAGTAATAATGCACCTTTAAACAAAAATCAACTCAATCAATTTGAGATTTAGTTGTCACTGAGGAAAATAATTGAAAGTAATTCATAACTATTATAGTTCTTAAGTACTAGAAGTTATAAAATAATTTGTATGTAATTGGGCTGGGCAATATATCGAGATTTTAATATATATCGATATATTTTCAAACGCGATATGGTACGAGACAATATCGTTTATTTCGATTACATTTTTTTTTTTTTTTTTTTATGATTTTGATATAGCTTATTTTGTGACAAATTGACTTGAATGTTTTATTTGAAATTTGCACAAATGTTGTGTTATTTATACAACTGTCAACCTCCGTGGAAAAGTCTGCCTGTTACTGTCTACATTGTATTAATTGCACAGTGTATTTTAATTTAATTGTTATGCAGGAAAGGGATACTTGTTTTATTTTATTCAAGAAGCATTTTTATTCTATATATGCAGGCAGTTTATTTTTATTTAATTTGTTTTATACATTTTGATTTTGTGCACACCTCTGTTAATAAAGGTACCTGTGTGACATTTGGCACGAGGCTTTGTATTAAAACTGACTGTTTTTTTAAGGGTTTGCCTCAGAAAAAAATGAAGCTAACAGAGATGCTATGCTATAATGCTTTTGGGGAAACACCAATTATGGCACAGAAAAAATATCGATATATATCGAGTATCGCCATTCAGCTATAAAATATCGAGATATGACTTTTGGTCCATATCGCCCAGCCCTAGTATGTAATAATTTGTAGCATTTTAAATCATTCATGCACACTTTTCCCATGGATGGAATCTGTTTTTCTTTTTTTAATCCCCACAAATAAAACACTGGAGCTTTGGTTAAACGAAGCATCTCCTGGATTCCTCAAAGGGATAGGATGTCTCTTCTTGTCTTGCTGTCACACACTCTGAGCCAGAGTAAGTGTCTGCAGGGGGGATTATCACCCAGACTGGCAACTCAGAACGTTTTGTCTCTCCCTCCTCTTGTCACTGTCACTCTAATACGAATTGCGAAAATGCTGTTTTTGTGTGTGTACGTTTTAAGAGTTGGCTGCCCTCCAACCAGAGAGGTTGCTGGATTGATCCCCGCCTCCAATGTGTCCTTCCATTGCTGGTCCCAAATAGGCCTGTGTTGAAAAGAGCGATTCTCCAATTTTAAATCGATTCTCATATTAATTCCTAAAAATCGATTCATATGTCTAAAGATCAATTTAATTTTTTTTTTTTTTTTTGTATTTTATGTATTTTATTTTCATCATTACATTACAACTTTTGGTTATTTTTTTGTTTATGCCCAAAAAAGGAATATTTTGTTGGACACGAGAATAACTGGTGCCATGTTTTTGCCTTTAAATATGTTTAAAGGTATGAAAACATTAGGTGTTCAGTTATAATTGCATAAATTGTCTATATTTCTTTGCTTTATATACTGTCTTGGGGTTACATTTGCATAAATG
Organism: Cololabis saira; assembly: GCF_033807715.1. Taxonomy (NCBI): domain Eukaryota; kingdom Metazoa; phylum Chordata; class Actinopteri; order Beloniformes; family Belonidae; genus Cololabis; species Cololabis saira. Next base: position 8,779,845 of record NC_084597.1, on the reverse strand, counting down.
TTAAAAACTAAATTCTCATAAATGGGGAAAAAATAAAAGCGATTTCTTTTCGTCCTCTGTTTGCTGCCCTGGATCTGTTTGGTAATTCTGACCCACACAATGTTTCTGAAAGCAGTTCTATCAGCATTCTGGGAGCTGATTGGTCCTTACAGCATCATTAGCTTCAATACTTGCTGTTGAATCTCAATATAATACTAGTATTAATATGTTGCATAACTAGACAGTCATATAATTCATGCAACAGCTGAAAAAACAGTTTTATTAACAGTAACTCAAATCAATATCGAATCGAAGCGTGATAATCGATTCTGAATCTTAAGAATCGGAATCGAATCGATTCTTGATATTTGAATCGATCCCCAGCCCTAAAACTGGATAGTTTCAGGGATGCCATCTGGCATAAAACATCAGCAAAATTAATATGCAGAACATGATGATCTGATGTGTTGAACCTGGGGGGAAAAAAAAGTGGGAAAGCTGAAAGCATCTGGTTTCACTTAGTCAGCCACATTTTGACTTTAATTACTTAAATTTAAGGTAAGACCTAAGTTATTGCACCTCATCCTTAAGGGACATCCACGTCTGCTCTAACCCTAAATCCAAGGCAGTCCCTCACTAGTGGTTGCAATATTTTACTCCAAGCCCAAAATGCTAGTGTTTTGACGGTATTTAAAGCAAGCAGACATTTCAGTCTGGACCAAATTGTTGGGTGAGGTGACCAGTATTACAATGCCCACAGCAGCGCTGCAAGCGTGGCTCAGTGGGTTTCCAGAGAGGTACCATATAAAGACAGAGGTGTCAAGTAACAAAGTACAAATACTCCGTTACCTTACTTAAGTAGAAATTTTGGTTATCTATACTTCACTGGAGTAATTATTTTTCAGACGATTTTTTTAGTTTTACTCTTTACATTTTCACGCAATTATCTGTACTTTTTACTCCTTACATTTTAAAAACAGCCTCGTTACTCTATTTCATTTCGGCCTTTAAATAAAAACTATCCAGTTAAATTGCTCCATCCGGATAGAGTGAATTTGGTTGTGGTTGTTTCAGATGTTCTTGTCCAGTTTTGTTCTTACATCCGTTCCCTCAGATTCCTGCAACTAAACTTGGATGTACATTCCAATAAAGGTTAGGATAAATGATAACATGCCTCTGAAGTTTGACTTTTTGCACCATTACAACACTTATAGGCAACTAGTCATCATATCTCCTGCTCTCTGAAACACATGTTAATGCTCAATAGTACACATATATGGTTCTTTAGTATATTTGCATTATACTAAGATGCATTCATTTACAATGGCTTTTGTCCTTAATGGCTTTTTTCCCCCTTACATTACTTTTACTTTTATACTTTAAGTAGTTTTGAAACCAGCACTTTTATACTTTTACTTGAGTAAAAAACTTGAGTTGATACTTCAACTTCTACAGGAGTATTTTTAAACTCTAGTATCTATACTTCTACCTGAGTAATGAATGTGAATACTTTTGACACCTCTGTATAAAGATAATTTCTAAATAGACTTCTTGTTGTACATAGCTAATTCTGATTTTACATTCAATTTGTATGTATTAATTTTCACTGATAATAAAAATGTTAATGACAGATTTAAAAAACTGACACCTTCTTTTTGTCTGGATGCAGGTTTGTTAGGCCATTATTAATACAAGACGTCTGCTTTCACATATTTGAGTGTAGGAACTGGTACCATTTGGCTGTTCAGATGTTACGGTGGTGCCTTTTGATTATAATTCTGTTATTATAATACTGTTAAGAAGCTTCTGACTCTATGGAGTGTTCATATGTTGTATATGTTTATGTTAGATCGCTTGGATTTGGATGAAAGAGCCTTAACCGTATCTTTATATTTGTCTAAGTCATTCAGACGAGTGTTTGTTTGTCGTCTGCACAAGATGTTTCGTCATGTGTATTTTTGGATAGTCATCTCAACTCTGCAGTGTGTGTGTGTGTGTTTATCTGCATGCTTTGGCCTAAAGCCCTGATGTTCTGTTTCATTTACTGTTATGCAAGTAAAGAATTAGTACATTGTGTCTGTCTCTGATCGCAGGCTATCTGCTTCTGTCTGCATTGCAGCATATGTTCTCAGCTGTTACTGTGCAATCATTTCTACCTCTGTTGTTTCAGACATTTTGTCACTTCTGAGATAAGTGTCGTGCATATTTTTACTCAAAGCTGTTGACTTGTTTATTTGACTTGAATTGTTGCGGCAGTTGATAAATGTTTCCAGACACTCTGTCAGCTTAAAACTGTCTGTAAGAGTTGCAAAGGAAAATCTAATCTTTAGATGTTAGAATTTTGTGTCTGTGTCTGTGTGTGTGAATATTTGATGATGTCAATGTCCCGTCAGGACATTTCAGGCAGATTTGGATTTAAAATAGACAATTTTAAAGCCTGATTTGACATTTTGATGTTAAAAAGGGCAAATAGCTTTGTGATGTCCGTGATTGCAGTGGACGTTGTATGAGACTTGTGTTTGGACATCATGGCCCTGAAGCCTGAAACTGAGGCTTTGTTGAGTATCAGCAACTTGTGTGTCACAGAAATATCTTATTGATTTTCTTTTTTTCTCTAACTCAACTGAATAGTGTTTCTACAGATTTCTTGCATGTAAGTTTTACTGAGGAGATGTTTCTAAAGTTCTGTAGATCATGAAGAATTTCCAGTGATGCTTCTGTGTTTTGTAGGAGTGTAACGATACAGTAATCTCACGATACGGTACGATACGCGATATTGAGGTCACGATAACGATACGATATTATAGCAGTATTTTTTTAACAACCTTGCATGAGGAACATATGACTGGAAAAAATTGTCTTTTATTTGAAAGACACAAAATACAAAACAATACTGTGCGTTTGTCCTTATTGTTACAGTTTGTAATGCTTTATAACTGGTTAAGTTTTAAAGAGAAAGCCAGGCCAACCATTTTCCACAAACTGAACTAAAAGTAAATGTCAGGTTTGCATTATGCATCTTCAGTTTCATACAAGTACAAATATTTTGCCACAAACTGAATAGTTTCTCTCATGTATGATTTGACTTTTTTCTTTTCCAGAAATTTAACAACTAAAATTAGATAAATAAATACAAGTAAATAAATACATACAATTTTACATCATCAAAAATATGGATTCATGCTCACCTTATAAGTGTAAGAGGAGATTTATTATATAGCAGACATTAAAGTACACTCGAAGTTGCCCCCGTGTTTATCCTACTAAAAAAGTTTAATTTGATTTGTTTTGATTTGATTTGATTTGTTTATTTGCACAACATAAAAAACGGTACAAAAGTTTAAATGAACATAAAAAAAACATGAAAATATGTGCAGGTGAGAAAGGAAGCCCTAAATGGGCTTATTCAAAGTTCTCACCAGGAAAAATACATTGTATTGAAATAATAGCAAGAACAAAAAAACAAAAAAAAAACAGCGTTCAAAAAAGATGGATATAAACAGACAATTTCTAGGTGTGCACGTGCAGAAGTGAATTTAATAAGGTAAGGCTTAACTCTACACCAGCCTTACATAAGTAAAGGTTCAGAGCTCAAAACGGGACCTCCACGACACGTTTCGTGACGTTTTTGTATCGTGAAATTTCGTGGCACGATATATTGTTACACCCCTAGTGTTTTGTTGGAAGTACGCTTAGTATGCAGGAGGAAAAAACCTTTAAGATGAATATGTATTGTGCGTACCACAGTAGGAAGCCTTCAACGCCTCAGAGTGCTCAAGTCCAGTCTACCAGCTTCTTTGTCAGTGACCTTTTTTTTCTCACTTTCTCCTTCCTCTTCCTTTCTTCGTGTCCTCCTCCTCCTCCTCCTTTTCCACTGGGCCACTGGCCAAGGCTGGAGAAGCCTAAGCAATGTTGCATTATTGGGTTTATGTGGCGGGCAGGCAGACAGGCAAAGGGAACCAAGCCAGATGGATAACAAACGACACCCACGAAGGTAAAATAAAGCTCTGTGTATGTGTAGAGCGCTGGAAATGTGCCGGCCAGACTGGGCTCGCTGACACTGCCGGGCCAGTCACCGCGGTGCCACCGATGCCATGAACAGGGCTCTGTCAGAGCTCGAGCTTGATCCGGTTCTCTGTTATTTCTTTTTCTGAAAGAGGATTATCTTATGTGCAAAGAGAGAGAGACAAGAGTAAGAGGGTTTGTTTTGTTTTGTTTTTTTTTACTTCTTTGAAAGCATTTTGTTGATATCCTTTCACCCAGACATAAACAAACTCCCCTCTGTCATCACTGACATTGCATACACACTTGAACATCTTCAAATGCTGCTGTAGCTTTGTGTCGGCTTTTTGTGAACTTTAGGGGCCCAAACCAACATGTAAACAGAGAAAGGAGAGACAAATGTTTGAAAACCTTAATTTCACCACCATAGTTGTTAATGGCTTTGGATACTTTAAGCCTTTCCCAAAGAGAGGCTTTAGGATGTCCCGTGTTACTGTCTCCAGTTTTTTAATATATTAGAACAGCGGTTCCCAACCTTTTTTCCTTGGAGCCCCCCCTACTTGTGTCTAAGGCCCTGTTTACACGGAGCAAAAACTGAGGCGTTTTCATGCATTTTGGCCGTTCGTTTACACGAAAACGGAGCTCAAAGTCACCAAAAACGATCATTTCTGAAAACTCCGGCCAAAGTGGAGATTTTCAAAAACTCTGTTTTCATGTTTGCGTCTAAACAGAGAAAACAGAGGAAAATGGAGATTTAGGCTTCAGGACGTCACATTATGAGACAGAAACGTCACCAGCGTCATGTGTGCGACCTGTGTTTACAATTAGTTTGGCCACCGTCAATATTTTCTTGTATTTTACCTGTTTTATATTCTAAAGTCACACTTAAAAGTAACTCCACTTCTCTGTCACTCCAAACGAAAGACTCTCGTTCCGTCTTGGAAGTAAAGCCTGAATTATGGTCCCGCGTTAAATCGACGCAGAGCCTACGGCGTAGGTGTAACGCGGAACCATAAATCAGCCTTAACTGGAAGTTACACGTGTCATTTGTTGATGTTTTTTCCAGGATTCTGATTGCTTGGCATGACGTTAACAGCGTATTTATGCAGATTCGTGTAAACGAAGAGATTTAGAAAAAGATCTTGTGTAAACGATGGAATTTTTCAAAACGTAGAGGGGGAAATATCCGTTTTTGGAAATACCTGGCTATGTGTAAACGGGGCCTAAGACCAGCCAGGCCCCCCGACCCGTACGTACTAGCACCAAAATAGTCTTTAATTAAAAAAATGAACATTAATTATGTTTTTTTGATACATTTCTCTTTGGTTTACTCTGTATACATATGACTTTGTTTCTCTCCAATGTCACCAATGCATAAAATACGCACAAAAGGACATAAAAGGACATAAAAATATTTCTGAAAAATGTCTCTTTTAATATGAGACCAACATTTTAAAATTTTTCCTTTAACAACCTGTCGGAGTAGATTAAATGTTGAGTAATGATATAATAATAAGGAATGAAATCATTTCCTGTGTTTGTCACCAGTGTATAAAAAACACAAAAGATATTCCAGACATTCATAAATTATTCCTAACAATGTCTTATGAATGACTCATTCGCAAATATAATTTTTACAACTGCAGAATTTCAAAGCAGACAAAGTTTCGCCCCCCCCAGAGATCTCTGGCCCCCCCAGGGGGGGCCCGGACCCCAGGTTGGGAACCACTGCTTTAAGCCTTTCCCAAAGAACGGCATTAGGATGTCCCGTGTTAGTGTCTCCATAACTGAGTTTTTTAATATATTAGAACATCTCGGACATGAAGACTGTTACCGCTTTAATTTCTTAAAGTAATCTCTTATTTTTCTCGTTTTGCTTCAGCTTCAGGGACCTAACAAACACGGCCACAGCAGGAACTCAGCTTATTATTACTCTTTCATCAACAGGAGGGTGTTTAAATTTACCCTGAGATTTATTTTATTTGATTTGATTTGATTTGGATCCCCATTAGCTGATGTAGTTTACATCAACTACTCTTCCTGGGGTCCGATCAATAAAACAATAAAATAATATGATAAAAAATAAGAATACAGTTCAGAAATAACAAACATCAAGAAAAGATTTACATAGACAACATAAGTCTATAAAAGTAACAACATTTAACAAATCAGCAAATTTAACAAACATCACAAAAAGATTTACGTAGACAACGTACAGTCTATAAAAGTACCAGCCATTAGCAAATCAGCAAATTTAGCAAATCATTTAGCAAGCAAATAGCAGCAAAGCATAGTGTTAACATCCAATCAGGTATAGTCCATGTGATTTTGTAGGGGATCATCTAGGGATGGGCGGTATGGGATAAAAAATGTATCACGATAATTTCTGGCATTTATCCCGATAACGATAAAAATGACGATAAAAAAAAATTCCAATTCAACTCCACCTTTGTAACTATAAATCTATCACCACATTCAGTCTTTGGAGCCAAAACACTGCTGTAAAATATACTAAATACTACTAAACTACACCAATGGGAATTTAACTTTCTTTCTTTCTTTCTTTCTTTCTTTCTTTCTTTCTTTCTTTCTTTCTTTCTTTCTTTCTTTCTTTCTTTCTTTCTTTCTTTCTTTCTTTCTTTCTTTCTTTCTTTCTTTCTTTCTTTCTTTCTTTCTTTCTTCCTTCCTTCCTTCCTTCCTTCCTTCCTTCCTTCCTTCCTTCCTTCCTTCCTTCCTTCCTTCCTTCCTTCCTTTCTTTCTTTCTTCACGTATGTTGTGCGTGGATTTAATGCAGAACCATAAATCAGCTTTACACAAAAACGTCATCAACGGGAATTTATCGTTTTTACCGCGAGATGATAAATTCTTACCGTGGGGAATTTTTTTGACGGTTTATCGTGAACGGTAAAATATCACCCATTCCTAGGATCATCACACATATACAGTGTTAAAACACACTCAGATACAGCAAGACACACCGTAAATAAATCATTTATGGTTACACTACCTTTTGTGAGCTATGTATTTCTTCACTTGTTTTTTGAAACTGACCTTGCTCTGGGTTTTAGAAATGTAACCCCGAAGAGAATTCCATTCAGCAATAGCTCTGTAGAGTACTGTTTGTTGTTTGAAATGTGTTTTTGCTTTTGGAACACAGTATTTACCACTAACTGCATGTCTGGTGGGATAAGAGTGTGTGTCAGCTCTGAGTGTAAGTTGTTCATATAGACAATCAGGGGTTTTCAGATGATAAATGTCTCTCACAAAGGAGATTAGGGATGATTTTAACCTTGCATCTACTTTCAGCCAGCCAAGTTGAACATGCATGCCATTAATGTTAGAGAGAGTTGTGCTGCTATTCCAGCCTTCACCTCTAGATGGCAACAAGTGTACTTGCGTCGGCCTCCAACACACACCTCTCACACTGCTGCTTCTCACCAGTGGTCGGTTGGGCACTCTTTCTGGCCAGACGTGCAGGAGCCGGCGACCGTCATCTGTGTACCTGTACCCCCCCCCCCCCCCCCAAAAAAAAAAAAATGGAAAAAAGGAAGAAACTAACCCCACTGCAGTTGGCCAGTAGTTCCAGTTTATCTTTGTTCTGTGGCGCCGTCTATGTTGTTTCAAATTTCAGGTGCTCCAGAGCATTGTGTGAGACTCTATTGTGTTCATTCAGGTCCTGATTACATCAGTCTGTGTGCACTTACTTGTTTTGCAGTCCGTTTTTCCACAGAAGTGTAAATCAGTCACACGGCTAAGAAGCTGTCATTTATGCAAGAACCTCAGTGCTGTGTGTGTGAAAAAGGGCGACACGTACGACCTGACCTCCCAATTTTTGAGTGAATCCTAGTAAAAATGGCTAAAATGCAGTCTTGAATTTGAAGTTTTCTTGAGGTGTACTTAAGATGATAGACAAGTGGCTGAAAAGGACGTTCTAATAATACTGCGTCTAATGACAGAGAGAGGGAAGCGGCTGTAGATGATAGGCGTAAGATACGTCTGGCTCACAACCTCGCTGTTTTGGTTCACGCTCACTGCTCTCTCAGCACCATTTTTGGCTCCAACCGGGAGTTGTTTTCCATCGAAAAAATCTCGAAAAAACCCCACTGTACCGTGCCACTCTGCCAAAAGAGCAGATTCAGTTTACAGCTAAATACTGAGAAAGGCAGAGCATTCAGCAACTCGAGTCACAGAGTTCCTTCAGGCAGCGGCAGAGACCCAAACTTCAGTCTAAAGGGAGTGAAATACTGAACTGAAACATGATTTTAGACTAATAATTATGTTGCTCTTTAATTGTGGGATGTATGAGTAAGAATTTATGTGCAAAGTAGTCCAGTATACCATCTTAAAACCTATGATACTGCTTCCCCCAAAAAGAAAGGAATGCAATAGATGTTGGTCGGGAATCTCGTTGGACTATCCTTAAAGACGAGGAAATCTGGAAGCTTATACTGTTAGACTCTTATACCACATCCACCCTCTACTCCTCCCTTCATAATGTGTTTATGAAGCTCTTCTTTGGAGTCAGTCCACTAATATTATTCAATGTCAAATCCTTGGAGCTTGAATTTTGACTGAGACTGAAAACAATACTCATCTTAAAAATGATTCATCCCGTTATTTAACAAACTCATGTCTCTCATGAGCTGTTTCTGTATTCTTTGATGCTAATTCATACCGTTTGTGAAGTGAATTGTACTTTTCCATTCCAGCGTTGGAAAGTGGGAAGTAGAGATGGGCGGTATGGACTAAAAAATGTATCACGATAATTTCTGGCATTTATCCCGATAACGATAAAAATGACGATAAAAAAATACCAATTCAACTCCACCTTTAACTATAAATCTATCTCACTCTCAGATCCGCCATGTTTGTTACACAAAAACATCATCAACGGGAATTTATCCTTCTTTCTTTCTTTCTTTCTTTCTTTCTTTCTTTCTTTCTTTCTTTCTTTCTTTCTTTCTTTCTTTCTTTCTTTCTTTCTTTCTTTCTCTTCTTTCAGGCTTCTTTCTTTCTTTCTTTCTTTCTTTCTTTCTTTCTTTCAGGCTCATTTCTTTCTTTCTTTCTTTCTTTCTTTCTTTCTTTCTGGCTCATTTCTTTCTTTCTTTCTTTCTTTCTTTCTTTCTTTCTTTCTTTCTTTCTTTCTTTCTTTCTTTCAGGCTTCTTTCTTTCTTTCTTTCTTTCTTTCTTTCAGGCTCATTTCTTTCTTTCTTTCTTTCTTTCTTTCTTTCTGGCTCATTTCTTTCTTTCTTTCTTTCTTTCTTTCTTTCTTTCTTTCTTTCTTTCTTTCTTTCTTTCTTTCTTTCTTTCTTTCTTTCTTTCTTTCTTTCTTTCTTTCTTTTTTTATTTCTTTCTTTCTTTTTAGGCTCCTTTCTTTCTTTCTTTTTTTCTTTCTTTCTTTCTTTCTTTTTAGGCTCATTTCTTTCTTTCTTTCTTTCTTTCTTTCTTTCTTTCTTTCTTTCTTTCTTTCTTTCTTTCTTTCTTTCTTTCTTTCTTTCTTTCTTTCTTTCTTTCTTTCTTTCAGGCTCATTTGTTTCTTTCTTTCTTTTTTCTTTCCTTCTTTCTTTCTTTCTTTCTTTCTCATTTTGTCTCTTTCTTTCTTTCTTTCTTTCTGGCTCATATCTTTCTTTCTTTTTTTCTTTCTTTCTTTCTTTCTTTCTTTCTTTTTTTCTTTTTTTCTTTCTTTCTTTCTTTCTTTCTTTCTTTCAGGCTCATTTGTTTCTTTCTTTCTTTTTTCTTTCCTTCTTTCTTTCTTTCTTTCTCATTTCTCTCTTTCTTTCTTTCTTTCTTTCTTTCTTTCTTTCTTTCTTTCTTTCTTTCTTTCTTTCTTTCAGGCTCATTTGTTTCTTTCTTTCTTTTTTCTTTCTTTCTCATTTCCTCTTCTTTCTTTTCTTTCTTTCTTTCTCTTTCTTTCTTTCTTTCTTTCTTTCTTTCTTTCTTTCTTTCTTTTCTTTCTTTTCTTTCTTTCTTTCTTTCTTTCTTTCTTTCTTTCTTTCTTTCTTCAGCTTCACACAAAAACGTCATCAATGGGAATTTATCGTTTTTACCACGAGATGACAAATTCTTACCGTGGGGAATTTTTTGACGGTTTATCGTGAACGGTAAAATATCACCCATTTCCTAGTGTGAAGCCAGATGGGAATTAAAACATGACCATTTATCCAACACGGGTGGCACCTCATTTGTTTAATCCAACATTCACCGATCTGCAGGTTTAGTTTTTCACCAACGCGCCACGAGCATCCTGTTGTATCTAGTTCAAGTCAGTTGTCCAGTTAATTATTTCCATGTACGTATTTACTGCTCTGTGTGAACCGTGTGTTAATACCTCACTTTGTAAGCTAGATTAAATGTAATTATATTGAATATTATTATTTAGAGGCTTTCTTCGGAAGGAGCTCTGTCACACTTTGTAAAGTGGTGTAAATAGTCGGTTGTTCTCACTTCCATCCAGATTGCGAGCCTTTGCTTGCTAGTGACTGATGAGGTTGATTACCGAGTTAGATGCACATGCTGGTTTAATGACTGTCCGATCGCATTTCTTGCCACTCTCTGTTACCAGCACCACCATATCTGTACCCAGATCAGTAGCTGGTTCAGCAGAGGAAAGGTCTCCGGTAGGGCTGGGTGTTTTTGACAAAAATAAAATCCCGATTTTTTTTTTTCTCCTGAAAAACCCGATTTTCGATTTCGAGTTTTTTGGTAAAACTACAAGAGACAATGGAATAAATTGTTTCAAATATTTTATCTTTATTTTTAAAGAAAAATAGCAAACAAATTTCCCTATTGCGCACATTGTGGCCATGAAATGCATCTGCATTCGCAGCCACAATGTGTGTAAATTTAGGTGAGGTGAACTGTAGAATAATTTTTATTATAATTTGATATAGGTCTTTGGTTCATTGTTTTGGTTCAAATGTTGAGACAGGAGGAAGCCTTAAAAAAATCTGTCAAGTTGTTAATGAGAAACAGGGGTGGATTAAATACGTTTCTTCTTCCCACTCCCTTTCGAGTGTTAACGAGTTAATTTGTATTTTGAACTTGCACCTGATAAACCTGATAAAAGGTATTTGTTTAATTGTATGTTGCACGCAGGTCACTTATGTTTTATTGCTCGAAATAAATATGAATTGATTGATTGATTGGGAATGAAGTGCAATTGAAAGATACTGTAAATCCTCCTTGAGTTTAGTAAAGTGACAACATTTACAATTTTCTTGACCAAACAAAGATGACTAGACGACCTCTGTCTGTAATGCAGCCAGCTGCAAAAAAGGAAAATCGATTTTCCGATTTTCCTTTTTTTAACATGTTCTTGATTATTAAATCCGATTTAGATTTAAAATCGATTAATCGCACAACCCTAGTCTCCGGTACTCTAATTTTCTCCCATCATTGCATCTTTAATATGCTGCGGGTCTTTTAAGTGTGCTTTTTGCTGTCATTTATGGTCTTACTTCTCCCCTTTTCTGTCTCTTTCATTAAAATACCATAATAATCTCATGCTCATACACGTTGACCCCATTGATGACAACCTATATTGTTTGTTATTGCAGATTTTAATTAAATTATCCAAATAAAAACACAAAAGTCGTGCAAGGAAGCAGGAAACTGCTATGTGTGTATGCTGTATATTTTACCAATGTACTTTTCCCCTGCAGGTGGTCTGTGGAGCGTCTTCACATTGGGTGGAGCTGCCGGCAAAGCTGGGATAGAACACGAACACGACCCTTTACCTTTATCCAATCAGAGTCTTCTGTTACTGCTTGTGTTAGCCAATCTGACGGACGGACCTGACTGGCCCAATCCCTACCGCCAGGCCATTACCTGTTTCAGAAACACACAAGGTAATAAATGCACGGGGAGCTTGTTTATTTTATTCGTGCTTAGGGCTGGGCGATATATCGAGATTTTAATATATATCGATATATTTTCAAACGCGATATGGTACGAGACAATATCGTTTATATCGATTTAAAAAAAAAATATATATATATATATTTTTTTTTAATGGTTTTGATATATAGCTTATTTTGTGACAAATTGACTTGAATGTTTTATTTGAGATTTGCACAAATGTTTTGTTATTTTCACAACTGTCAACCTCAGTGGAAAAGTCTGCCTGTTACTGTCTACATTATATTAATTGCACAGTGTATTTTAATTTAATTGTTATGCAGGAAAGGGATATTTGTTTTATTTTATTTTTCAAGAAGCATTTTTATTCTATATATGCAGGCAGTTTATTTTTATTTCATTTGTTTTATACATTTTGATATTGTGCAGACCTCTGTTAATAAAGGAACCTGTGTGACATTTGGCACGAGGCTTTGTATTAAAACTGATAAAAAATCTGTTTTTTTAAGGGTTTGCCTCAGAAAAAAATGAAGCTAACAGAGATGCTATGCTATAATGCTTTGGGGGAAACCCCAATTATGGCACAGAAAAAATATCGATATATATATCGAGTATCGCCATTTAGCTAGAAAATATCGAGATATGACTTTTGGTCCATATCGCCCAGCCCTATTCGTGCTTATTTGAGACTGATCTTTTGTATTTCTGACATGTACCAGAGCGCAGTGAAACTGTATAGTCTTGACAATATTTTCCCCTTCCTGGTTGTAGACACATCTTCCCTACTGGCGGAGCAACCTCACTCTTTCCAGATCAATTTCAACAGTCTGTACACGGCTCTGTGTGAACAGCAGCGCTCTGACCAGGCCACGCTGCTCCTGTACACCTTGCTTCACCAGAACGCCAACATGAGGACGTACATGCTGTCAAGAACCGACATGGACAATCTGGTGGGTGGAAAACCGATATAAAGTCTTATTAAGCCATTTTCAGCAAGGTGTGCGGAAAAAAAGAACCGTTAAAATTCGGTGTGAGCGTGACTGGGTGAAGTTTAACTGAACGCATTACAACAGTTCCTCCAAACAAACACGCACATGGCCGTGAAATTGTTTTATCTAGGTCCATCTCCAAGGTTCAGTAAACAGGCAAATGTGAAGCAGCAGTGGCAGCTGGTGCCTTTTCTGTGCATGTGGGACAGCGCCAGTTATTTCATATAGCAGATTGGATGTACAAAGGCATATAATGAAGCATAATCAAGCTTTAGAAGGCACATACGAGAGTGGGAGACTCGCAAATGAGGCCCCTTTCAGCATACGTGGTCTTATTGGACGGGACGCATAAGTAGGAACAGCATTTAAACTAATTGGAACCAAAAGGAAACCCAAAAGACACTTTGTTTTCAGATTTCAGGAAACAATGCTAATTTACATGCATATCTTGATACAATATCTGCATTAGATTTTTACTGAAACCTGCTTGTGTAACCCCCCTAATTATGCCTTCTTCAGAATAATATTAGCAGCTCCAGACTGAGCTCGTGAAATTGGGGGACCACTAATGAGACTGTGTAACCCGACAGCCTAATGAGCTAAATCTGCAACTGTGCCCAGCCATTGTTCTCCCTGCTCAGCTTTCGGATACTGTTTTCATTAGCTGTTCATGTTTACTTTCTACTCGACACAAATAGATTCATTCAAACATTAACCTTTTCTAACGTGCATTGATTACACTAAGCAGTTTTTTTTAAAGAGATGTAATAGATTACATACATACCTCAGAGTTCTGATCACGTCACCATTGGTAAATGGGATTGGTAAAGCAAGCGTTAGTTTGCTTTCCATTTTCCAATCATAAGTAAAAGCTGTAAGTTTGCTGCTTAAATTTGAACATTTACCCCCCAAAAAATCACTTTATTTAAGTAACTTAGCTAGACGCCAAAAAGCGTGCCCACCCTTCATCTGATTGGTTCAGACAGAAAAAACTTTGCGCCTCAAGCCCCATAATACGCTTTGACGTACATGAACGAAAATCGGTACACTTCTGTATCATGTCGCAACTTAAAGAAAAGTCTCTTGGCGCCATGGCCGAAACCGAACAGGAAGTCGGCCATTTTGAACATTCCGAATTAATCGCGTAATTTTGGAGCAATATATGCCATTCCTTCGAGAGTTAATTCAGCCCGAACCGTATCGTGAACCCAGGTGTGTTATACATCAAAATGTGCGTCTCCATCCTGCGACTACACGCATTACTTTTCTCTTTCAAAAGTGTTACCGTGGCGACGCCTGACGCCAAAAAGCGCGCCCACCCTTCATCTGATTGGTCCATATTTGATAGTTCCCCAAAAGTCACCAAATTTTGCATGCAAGGCAGGCCTGGCGATAAATTTGATATTTAATGGTTTGTATTAATGGGCGTGATGTTCCACATGTGTCACCACTTTTGCCCCATTCCCATGTTTGTGTAGCTTCCTCGTGTGTCAGAGCTGACATAGCAGTTTATTGGGGTGCGTTGAATCAGTGAAGTGTGTCGGCCACAGCTGGAGAGCCCGTGCTGTTACCTCTGCTCGCAGCCTGCCGTACACTTCCCCAGAAATTAACTAGGAACTGATTCGAAGCAGACCTTCGTCGACAGGGAAAGCAAAGTGTATAACTGGCAACTTAAAAGATGGAAGAGGCCTTGCTCGTAGGAATGGGCGATATTTTACCGTTCACGATAAACCGTCAAAAAAATTCCTCACGGTAAGAATTTGTATCTCGCGGTAAAAACGATAAATTCCTGTTAGTGATGTTTTTGTGTAAAGCTGATTTATGGTTCTGTGTTAAATCGATGCGGAAGGAAGGAAGGAAGGAAGGAAGGAAGGAAGGAAGGAAGGAAGGAAGGAAGGAAGGAAGGAAGGAAGGAAGGAAGGAAGGAAGGAAGGAAGGAAGGAAGGAAGGAAGGAAGGAAGGAAGGAAGGAAGGAAGGAAGGAAGGAAGGAAGGAAGGAAGGAAGGAAGGAAGGAAGGAAGGAGAAAGAAAGAAAGAAACGAGAAAGAAAGAAAGAAAGAAACGAGAAAGAAAGAAACGAGAAAGAAAGAAAGAAAGAAACGAGAAAGAAAGAAAGAAAGAAACGAGAAAGAAAGAAAGAAAGAAACGAGAAAGAAAGAAAGAAAGAAACGAGAAAGAAAGAAACGAGAAAGAAAGAAACGAGAAAGAAAGAAAGAAAGAAAGAAACGAGTAAGAAAGAAAGAAACGTGAAAGAAAGAAACGAGAAAGAAAGAAAGAAAGAAACGAGAAAGAAAGAAAGAAAGAAACGAGAAAGAAAGAAAGAAACGAGAAAGAAAGAAACGAAAAAGAAAGAAACGAGAAAGAAAGAAACGAGAAAGAAAGAAAGAAAGAAACGAGTAAGAAAGAAAGAAAGAAACGAGTAAGAAAGAAAGAAACGTGAAAGAAAGAAAGAAAGAAATGAGTAAGAAAGAAATGAGAGAGAAAGAAAGAAATGAGTAAGAAAGAAATGAGAGAGAAAGAAAGAAATGAGAAAGAAAGAAATGAGATAGAAAGAAATGAGAAAGAAAGAAATGAGAAAGAAAGAAAGAAAGAAAGAAATGAGATAGAAAGAAAGAAAGAAAGAAATGAGATAGAAAGAAAGAAAGAAAGAAAGAAAGAAAGAAAGAAATGAGATAGAAAGAAATGAGAAAGAAAGAAAGAAAGAAAGAAATGAGAAAGAAAGAAATGAGAGAGAAAGAAAGAAAGAAATGAGATAGAAAGAAAGAAAGAAATGAGATAGAAAGAAAGAAAGAAAGAAAGAAAGAAAGAAAGAAAGAAATGAGATAGAAAGAAAGAAAGAAAGAAAGAAAGAAAGAAATGAGATAGAAAGAAAGTAAGAAAGAAATGAGAGAGAAAGAAAGAAAGAAAGAAAGAAAGAAAGAAAGAAAGAAAGAAAGACATGAGAGAGAAAGAAAGAAAGAAAGAAAGAAAGAAAGAAAGAAAGAAAGAAAGAAAGAAAGAAAGAAAGAAAGAAAGAAAGAAAGAAAGAAAGAAAGAAAGAAAGAAAGAAAGAAAGAAAGATAAATTCCCGTTGATACGTGTTTGTGTAACAAACATGGCGGATCTGAGTCATTCCAGTTTTGCAGTACAGGTGTAACTCCTTTAATTGGTTTTTATTAATTCAATTTAATTGGTGTAGTTTAGTAGCATTTAGTATCTTTTAGAGCAGTGTTTTGGCTCCAAAGACTGAATGTGGTGATAGATTTATAGTTACAAAGGGGGAGTTGAATTGGTGTTTTTTTTATTGTAATTTTTATCTTTATCGGGATAAATGCCAGAAATTATCGTGATACATTTTTAAGTCCATACCTCCCATCCCTACTTGCCCGCCATCTGCACAGTTCACATGCAGTGGAAAACACGGCTGATGTGTGACCATTGCAGCTCGCTTTCTTTCACCTCTTAGACTTATTCTCATCATCATTATTATTTTTTGTGTTTTTAAAATATTAGAATATTATGTGTTTTATTATTGTGTTTTGTACCATTGAAGGCCAATAAAAGATGCTCCAACCGTCTAATTGTGCATTTATATCTAGCATCGTCAAGGCAAATTGTTTTTTTCAGCAAATGTACCTCAAATCATGTGCAAAATTATTGGGATTCCCAACATAAACAAACACGGATACTGAGTTTTTCTCCTGCTGCTGTGCTCTTTGTTTCAGGTATTGCCCATCCTTGACATCCTTTATCATGTTGAAGAAAGAAATTCTCATCATGTCTACATGGCCCTCATCATTCTCCTCATCCTTACAGAGGACGACGCCTTCAATCGCTCCATCCATGAGGTGGTAAGTGCATTTTAAGTAATAGTAAAGAAGGGAGGACATTTCATTTATATATAACTTTTCAAAGCTCAAAAGCCACAAAGTGCGTCACAACCCGCACATAAAAATACAAGAAACAATGTTGAAACAATACTAGGGCTGGGAATCGATTAAAATGTCAAGAATCGATTCGATTCCGATTCTTAAGATTCAGAATCGATTATCAAGATCCGATTCGATTCCGATATTGATTTGGGTTAGTGTTATTAAAACTGTTTTTTGAGCTGTTGCATGAATTATATGACTGTAGTTATGCAAAATATTACTACTAGTATTATATTGATATTAAACAGCAAGTATTGCAGCTAATGATGCTGTAAGGACCAATCAGCTCCCAGAATGCTGATAGAACTGCTTTCAGAAACATCATGTGGGTCAGAATTACCAAACAGATCCAGGGAGGAAACAGACGCCAGATGAAATCGGTTTTATTTTTTCCCGGATTCCGTTTTTATTTGTTCCATTTTCGGTTTATTTTGGTTTTTAATTTTTGAGCATTTGGTTTTTAGCATTTTTTGCAAATGTAACCCCAAGACAGTATATAAAGTAATGAAATGTAGACAATTTATGCAATTATAACCTAACACTTTAATGTTTTCATACCTTTAAACATATTTAAAGGCAAAAACATGGCATTATTCTCGTGTCCAACAAAACATTCCTTTTTTGGGGATAAACAAAAAAATAACCAAAAGTTGTAATGTAATGATTAAAAAAAATACATAAATAAATAAAAAATTTAAAAAAATTCAAAAAAATTCGATCTTTAGACATATGAATCGATTTTTAGCAATTAATATGAGAATCGATTTAGAATTGGGAAGTCGATTTTTTCAACACAGGCCTAAACAATACGCATTACCTCTTAGTGAAACCGTTCATTATTTGCATTCTCTGTGATTAATTATTACTAATGATTTCAGCAGGTAATTGTGTATCGCGTTTTCTCCCTCACAGGTATTAAAAAACGTCTCCTGGTACACGGAGAGGTCACTGACGGAGATCTCACTTGGGAGTTTGCTCATCTTGGTCGTCATCCGCACCATCCAGTTTAACATGACGCGAACAAGGGTAAAATGAAAACCAGATATCCAGGCTAAAGTCTGTTAGTTTGAAATTAGTAGTCACACTAATTAGTAAGATATGTATAGAGAATAAGTAATTGCATGTTTTCTTTCGTGCATCTTCAGGATAAGTACCTACACACCAACTGTCTGGCTGCACTTGCCAACATGTCAGCCCAGTTTCGATGTTTGCATCAGTATGCTGCCCAGCGCATCATCAGGTAAATGTATATATAGTCTAAGTGTGAAAACTTAATTAACCACACCAGAGAAGGTTGGCATATGTTCAGTGGTGTGTTTTCTTTATGTTTCTGATCTTTTTCTATACAGCACTCGTCTCATCCTTGTGAAGTTATTCTGAAACAAAAACAATGTAAAGAACCGAAGCTTTGGCCTTTTCTGCAGTCAAATCTGGTATCTCCAGTGATTTTAGCGCTTCAGAAGTTGTCAAAAGGTGAAATGAAAGAAGAAAATGGTCTTATTAGATCATACATAAATGATGAAATTACTTGTTCATGGCGATGACATTTTTTTTTTTTTTTTTTTTTTTTCAGACTAATGTGGCTTCCCAATTCCCCTCTCTTAGACCTGTTAACACATAAATGTAAAAACACAATTATTACCTGTAGGCCTGTGTTGAAAAAATCGTTTCTCCGATTTTAAATCAATTCTCGTATTAATTCCTAAAAATCGATTCATATGTCTAAAGATCGATTTAAAAAAAAAAAAAAAAAAAAAAAAAATATATATATATATATATATATATTTCATCATTACATTACAACTTTTGGTACTTTTTTGTTTATGCCCAAAAAAGGAATATTTTGTTGGACACGAGAATAACTGGTGCCATGTTTTTGCCTTTAAATATGTTTAAAGGTATGAAAACATTAAAGTTTTCAGTTATAATTGCATAAATTGTCTATATTTCTTTACTTTATATACTGTCTTGGGGTTACATTTGCATAAATGTTAAAAACCAAATTCTCATAAATGGGAAAAAATAAAAGCGATTTCTTTCGTCCTCTGTTTCCTCCCTGGATCTGTTTGATAATTCTGCCACACGATGTTTCTGAAAGCAGTTCTATCAGCATTCTGGGAGCTGATTGGTCCTTACAGCATCATTAGCTGCCAATACTTGCTGTTGAATCTCAATATAATACTAGTATTAATATGTTGCATAACTACAGTCATATAATTCATGCAACAGCTGAAAAAACAGTTTTATTAACAGTAACCCAAATCAATATCGGATCGAATCGGATCGTGATAATCGATTCTGAATCTTAAGAATCGGAATCGAATCGATTCTTGACATTTGAATCGATCCCCAGC
Source organism: Cololabis saira (assembly GCF_033807715.1). Classification (NCBI taxonomy): domain Eukaryota; kingdom Metazoa; phylum Chordata; class Actinopteri; order Beloniformes; family Belonidae; genus Cololabis; species Cololabis saira. Next base: position 8,760,753 of record NC_084597.1, on the reverse strand, counting down.
CCTAATTACCTGCAGTGTGAATGTAATAATTTATCATTTAAAAAAAATCTCGAGAGAATCTCTAGAGAGAATCTTCCCTTTATAAAGTTACGTCTCTTACAGAGGACAGCTGTGAAGTGAAGCTTTCTAACTTTGATTTCCTGCAAAGAAAGTGTCATCATAGGTCATGTAGATGATTACAGCTGTACGTAACCATTTGATCTACAAATAATTATATTTATGTGAAAAGACACAAGCCAAGATTTGCTGGAAAAAATATGCAATTTGTCATTCACACATGAAGGCACCCATTATATAAATCCCAAATTCCCTTAAAAATATTTATTGTTCAAGTTAGCTAACAGATTGTGAAGTATTCAGAGAGTTGCGTATGTGCCTGCAAAGAATGTAATTATGTAATTTGAAGGAAATTGAGGGAAAGGGTTTGGTCCATAGAGGGACGGAAGAAGAGAACAAGGTCAAAACCACACACACACACACACACACACACACACACACACACACACACACACACACACACACACACACACACACACACACACACGCACACACACACATAGATCAAGTCATTTAGGTCTGTTTAGCTCCAGGCACACGGGAAGGAATGTTTCCTTCCATGAAGACGTGCGCACACTCATTCGGGATCCTCTTATCTCACGGCCTGTATCCCTCCTCATATCTCTGACTCCGACATTTTGAGTCGGAGAGGAAGAGTGTCTGTGAGTGCAATACGCTCCTGTCCCCAAGCTGCGTAGAGCAACCGCCTCTGATGACGGTGATAATAATGATGATGATGATGATGATGATGATGATGACTATGATGGTCTTGGGCTGGGCTAAGCTTGCCCGCTGGTAGCAAGATAAAGGGAATTTCCTGCCAGGAGTTTCCAAAAATCAGAAAGAAGCCCTGTTTTATAAGAGAGTCTCAGAAAGAGCGGAGGTTGGAGCTGTTTATTATTAGGCAGCAGTGGGTTGATTTACTCCTCTCACCCTGACATCTTCGTCTATCCCTGCTCTCCAAACAATATTTGAATATAAAAATGTTTCATTTGCATTACAATTTCAGCATCTATTGCCTCCTTCCGAGTTTATTTATGCCAGGCAGACATGGCAAAAGTTTATTGACCAATGATTGTCCTCTCCATGAGTACCAGTTATTATAATTGATTCATTGATTTGCTGCTAGACCCAATGGTTTATTTTTATTCAAAAAGACAACAAAACTATGTTTGTAGATATTTTTAGAGAAATTACCAAACCTGCTGTCAATGTCTCATCTGTCAAATAAAAACATAATTGACTCACTGTTTCCATTCACACTAGGGCTGGGGATCGATTCAAATATCAAGAATCGATTCGATTCCGATTCTTAAGATTCAGAATCGATTATCACGATCCGATCCGATTCGATCTGATATTGATTTGGGTTACTGTTAATAAAACTGTTTTTTCAGCTGTTGCATGAATTATATGACTGTAGTTCTGCAACATATTAATACTAGTATTATATTGAGATTCAACAGCAAGTATTGGCAGCTAATGATTCTGTAAGGACCAATCAGCTCCCAGAATGCTGATAGAACTGCTTTCAGAAACATCATGGGGGTCAGAATTATCAAACAGATCCAGGGAGGAAACCGCTTTTATTTTTTCCACATTTATGAGAATTTGGTTTTTAACATTTATGCAAATGTAACCCCAAGACAGTATATAAAGCAAAGAAATATAGACAATTTATGCAATTATAACTGAAAACTTTAATGTTTTCATACCTTTAAACATATTTAAAGGCAAAAACATGGCACCAGTTATTCTCGTGTCCAACAAAATATTCCTTTTTTGGGCATAAACAAAAAAGTACCAAAAGTTGTAATGTAATGATGAAATTTTTTTTTTAAATCGATCTTTAGACATATGAATCGATTTTTAGGAATTAATATGAGAATCGATTTAAAATCGGAGAATCGATTTTTTTCAACACAGGCCTAATTCACACAGCAGTTTTTAAATTTGAACCCATGTTTAATAATAATAATAATAATAATACATTTTATTTATATAGCGCTTTTCAGGGCACTCAAAGACGCTTTACATTAAAACAAAACACTTAATACAAATTACAATTACACAGGACAGTACATAAGGACACAACATGAGACAGGACATTAATCACACGTTAAAAGCAGTTCTGTAAAGGTGAGTTTTGAGATGGGATTTGAATGCTGGGAGGTCTGAACAGTCACGGATGTTTTTGGGGAGGGAGTTCCAGAGGGTGGGTGCAGCGATGGAGAAGGCCCTGTCGCCCCAGGTCCGGGTTTCTCAATCACAGACTCATGGTTTTACTTTTACTTCCTTTTAATATCTTTCGGAATACATTTTTTTTTTCTCACATTTGATATTTTTGCAAAATGTTGTCACCTTTTGTGTGAAACACTGCATTTAACTCCTGTGCCTTTTTAAGACCCGGTGCTCTGTGATCGGTTAGCGATTGCAGGTGCTCACCGTCTGTTTGAAGTGAACCAGACCAGCAACTAAACAAGCGTTATGGAAATATGCTATGCATGATTTAAATAAGGAACAGATGCAAAAAATTAAATTACAACTTAAGAAAAAATGTTTTAAACCATCCAGACAGAGCAGAATCTGGTATTTCTGTTGCAGAAAATATTTGTAACTTAACACGTTTTTTTTTTGTTCTTTTTTTATGCAGAAAAACATGATCTGATGAAAGAAGAATGAAAAAAAAAAAAAAAAAATGTTATTGCTCTGGATAAAAGTGTCTGCTTAAATGAGTAAGAGCAAATTCCTAATGTAAAAGACGCACGAGAGAAGTATAATTTGCAGTTTCTACCTTTTGCTATGAGCTGAGCATTTTGGCCGTGCTGTTATTCACTGTAGCCTCTTCAAAAATCTAAACAATTAAGAAAAATGTTGTAAACATTCCTTGTTTGAAGCCATGTAGTAGGCTACCTCTTATTGTATGTATGCTTCCCTTTCATTTACATAAAACACAGAAGAACACACAAAGAGCCTAAATGTAAGTTTAAAAGGGCAGCAGCAATAAAATGCAAAAAATGTATCATAATTGATAATGTAAAGCTAAAATATCCATTTGAATTCATTTTAATAAAGGTAACTGATGTAAATGAAGGAACACAAATTATTCTAAAGCTTGAATACCCTCAAAGAGAAATGAACTTGCTGTAGCAGTGTGTCCCAACCTGGGGTCCGGGCCCCCCCTGGGGGGGCGCCAGAGATCTCTGGGGGGGGCGCGAAACTTTGTCTGCTTTGAAATTATGCAGTTGTAAAAATTATATTTGCGAATGAGTCATTCATAAGACATTGTTAGGAATAATTTATGAATGTCTTGAATATTTTTTGTGTTTTTTATACACTGGTGACAAACACAGGAAATTACTTCATTCCTTATTATTATATCATTACTCAACATTTAATCTACTCCAACAGGTTTTTAAAGGAAAAAGGTTAAAAAAATGTTGGTCTCATATTAAAAGAGAAATTTTTCAGAAATATTTGTATGTCCTTTTGTGCGTATTTAATACATTGGTGACATTGGAGAAAAACAAAGTCATATGTATACAGAGTAAACCAAAGAGAAATGTATCAAAAAAACATAATTAATGTTCATTTTTTCAATTAAAGACTATTTTGGTGACTAGTACGTACGGGTCGGGGGGCCCGGCTGGTCTTAGACACAAGTAGAGGGGGAACAAGGAAAAAAGGTTGGGAACCACTGTGCTATACAATGCTGCAAGTCTTAAAATAAACTTTCAACACTGAATTTGGCTTATAAAGGGATGTGTGGTCTCAAATTTCCAAAGAGCAGTGAACACACACACACACACACACACACACACACACACACACACACACACACACACACACACACACACACACACACACACACACACACACACACACACACACACACACACACACACACACGCACACACACAGTGTGTGTCCAGATAAGGATTCACCGGAGAGACATAGAAAGGGCTACTTTGACGTGTTCAGTGTGTTGAGTTGAAACCACATCTGTCACTGCTCCTGCTTCATAACTGATTTTAGGATCATGCCTGAGCGCAGGAACGCTTTTGTGCCACCGTTTCCTGGACCACGTCCATCACTGCCTCAGCAGAAGTGACAGATGGGACAGGCCGGATAGGCACACTGCGTTACTTTGTGTTAACATGCCAGGTGGACCTTAGTTGGTGGTCTCTCATTTGAAATAGAAAAAAGAAAACCTGAAAACACAGAACAGATCCTTGAATAGTTGTCGCTAATAAGGCCTTTGACATTAGATCCAAAGATGACAGGTTACCCTCCGCATAGCTGCTCTGAAAACTCCATTGGGCCAATTATCCTAGATAAAGAATGCTACAGGATCTTATGTGTGTTTCCAACGCTGACAGATGGACATGTGTAGCTCTGAGGGGCTTATCAGAGCTCGCATTGTGTACCTGAGTGTCCCCACCTGTTTGCTGTAATTGCATTTAATCCTTTTTCTTGCTTTAGATAAATAGAGATAGGTTTGTTATGTAATTTTGGTTGAAATTGGTAAAAAAAAAAAAAAAAAAGTGTATCTGTGGATAAATATATATCTGAATGAGTTTGCTGTAACCTGAACACCGTTAATGGTGACATGTACATTACTGACCTAGGCCTGTGTTGAAAAATTCGATTTCCCAATTCTAAATCGATTCTCATATTCATTCCTAAAAATCGATTCATATGTTTAAAGATCGATTTTTTTTTTTGTTTTTTTTTTTTTGTTTTTTTTTTTTATTTATTTATGCATTTTTTTTTCATCATTACATTACAACTTTTGGTTATTTTTTTGTTTATCCCCAAAAAAGGAATGTTTTGTTTGACACGAGAATAACTGGTGCCATGTTTTTGCCTTTAAATATGTTTAAAGGTATGAAAACATTAAAGTGTTAGGTTATATTTGCATAAATTGTCTATATTTCATTACTTTATATACTGTCTTGGGGTTACATTTGCAAAAAATGCTAAAAACCAAATGCTCAAAAATGAAAAACCAAAATAGACCGAAAATGGAACAAATAAAAACGGAATGTGGGAAAAAATAAAACCGATTTCATCCGTCTCTGTTTCCTCCCTGGATCCGTTTGGTAATTCTGACCCACATGATGTTTCTGAAAGCAGTTCTATCAGCATTCTGGGAGCTGATTGGTCCTTACAGCATCATTAGCTGCCAATACTTGCTGTTAAATCTCAATATAATACTAGTAGTAATATTTTGCATAACTACAGTCATATAATTCATGCAACAGCTCAAAAAACAGTTTTAATAACAGTAACCCAAATCAATATCGGAATCGAATCGGATCGAATCAAATCTTGATAATCGATTCTGAATCTTAAGAATCGGAATCGAATCGATTCTTGACATTTGAATCGATCCCCAGCCCTATACTGACCCGCCCGCTGCAGCCCTGAGTCACTCAAGCAGATGGGCTTCATGTCTGCAGTGCACGTGTCCTAAAACCAGCCGGACTGAATGGGAGCACACACTTGTACAAATATTGGTGGAGAGGGAGAAAATAAATGGATAAATAAATGTAATGGACATAAATTACCCATAATTTCTCATACTGTGATTCCTCAATTTTAGAGCGATCTCATGTAAGTTTCATAATTTCTTCTTGCCCCAGACTCATTAGTATTCATTATTTCTTAAAGGCTTAATTTAAAACTCATAACAGGTCTGGCTTTATAAATCATTCGTCTTAAATAAAGACTTCTTTCTTTAGTTGAGATACATTTTCCACTGTTTCCCTCAATGGATCATTAATTACAACATACACAGTATGATGACTGTATATTTGGGTTCTTTGGTCTTAATGTGTATTATTCATCTCTCCTACCCCCCACCCCCCCTCTTGCAGTTTATTTGCTTTGCTTTCCAAAAAGCACAACAAGGTCCTGGAGCAGGCAACACAGTCTCTGCGGGGCAGACAGGGGGACGACGCAGCCCTGCCAGACTATGTGAGTACAACACACACACACAAAATATTTATGTCCTAAATTTTAATAGTGATGGATAATGAATATGTATCTACATCATGCGATGCATGTCGAGGAGGATGGTCCCATTTGGATGTGTTGAACTTATCAACAGTTGCTTAAACCGTAGCCGCCTGTGCATGCTAACTGCCAGCAGGCCACAGCTTTAAAAATATGGCTAACTGTAGTTGTCCTGATCTGAAAGGGGGATATATATATATATATACACACACATATATATATATATATATATATATATATATATATATATATATTAGTGGTGGGACTCGATTAAAAACATTTATCTAATTAACTCGAGGCTTTGTAATTAATTAATGGCAATTAATCGCATATCAATATTTGACACGAGAAGCAACATTTTTCAATTTTTTTTATTTTGATAACTGAGTGTTAACATAAAGTGCAATATGAATAATAGGAATATGATGGCATTGTCCACAGGGCACAAACTTAAATTCAAGTTAGCTATATTCAAGCGGAGGCTGGAAGAGCTCCGGCAAATTTTTCATTTTCAATTTGCACACAACTGTGCTTTTATCCACGTTTCCACTTGGTAGTTTTTTAAAACTAAAATTTCCGCCCACCGAACCCAGCAACGACTTCCCATCAGTTTGGGTTTCCATTGACGTTTCTCGTTTTGAGTACTGTGCATCAATATTACGGGTAACTTATACCGGGAACTCGTGCAATGAGAAACGTTCTGCACAGTTTGGAGTGCAAAAGTAAATTGCGATTAAATGCGTAATTTTTTTTTTGTCGTATTATTTTTCTGTAATTAATTAATCGTAATTAACGCGATAAAGTCCCAGCCCTAATAAATATATATATATATATATATATATATATATATATATATATATATATATATATATATATATATATATATATATATTAGGGGTGGGTATTGGGAAGGACCTCACGATACGATACGCATCACGATACTTGAGCCACGATACGATACAAATTGCGATATCCCGATTATGCGATATATCCCGATATATCGCGATATTCTACATAGTTCACCGAAAAATTTAAAAATGCATTACACATCTTAAAATCCAAGTTGTGTACATCAGATGATAGTGATAATGCATTGGACAGACTGAGTCATACGGCAATATATCGCGATACATACATTGAATATCGATATCGTATCGGGAGACTATGTATCGCGATATATTGCTGTATCAATATTTTTGCCCACCCCTAACACACACACACACACACACACACACACACACACACACACACACACACACACACACACACACACACACACACACACACACACACACATATATGTTGCTTCTGGTCTAAATTGCTTCGGTAAAAGGGAACATGTTTCCTTCACAACAGCCTTTCATTTCTGTTGTTTGTTTTATACTTGTGAAGAGAAGGTCACCCTCAAACATCAAACAGTTTAAGGATCATAACTGCCAAACACACAGCTACATGCTGCTTGATGCTGTTTTTAGAGTATATATAGAGTACAATAACACAAGGTTTTTATACACTGCTCATGAATCATGCTGCTTGAACTGGACAGAACTCAACGAGAAGGGCAGAGAGAGAAATGTTTTCATCTTGTGTTTTGGTAACTATCTTCTGTATAATCTGCGTGTCTTGACAAATTACCCTGCTCTTGAAAAGTCCCAATAGTCCTTGAGTCATTCCTCCGCTTTAAAACAGCCGCGGTCTCGTCTGGATGCTCCTCAACCTATTAAAGCATCTTTAATTGTGAGGCGTGGCTGGTCCTCCAAGAGAGAGGAAGAAAAAAAGAGAGCTCACTTGAACAACAAGATGAAGTAGAGTAAATTATCTTCCTCTATCACAAGGGCTGAGACGTTATTACGCTGGTGGATAAAACTCTGAGTCATCCAGGTCAGGGTGACTCTCAAAGGCTGGAATATCAACACAACTAGATTTCCTTGTCTTTGTTTTCCCATCCAGAAGATGCATTTCAACCTTTTTCCTGTTATCCTTTGTCTTGTCACACTTGATAAGTCCTCACCGGTCCTAACCCCCGAATTTCATTTTTATCTTGACATTTTGCAGTCATTTAAATCAACCACTCATTATTGCATTTGCTTCGAGACAACACGAGTGTCACGTGCTGCTATAATACCAATTAACCATCTAAACATTTACCGTCAGTCACGCCTAATAAAGACGCTACTTTTCGCGATAAACAGACGTGATGGTCTGTATTGGTGATCAGTCTCTCTGCCTTCAGGTTTATTTGTGCGCCTTTTTGTCTGGCTGTCTCATTTGATTTGCATGGCCCTAGTTAGATGTGTGTATGTGGACGTACTTGCGTGTGTGTGTTCGCAGGAGGTCCTCGCGGATGCCTTTAGGTGTCGAGGAAACATGAGTGCATGTGAGCGCTCCTTCAAGCATGTAGAGGCTCTCTGATGAGACCCCCTTACAAACATACCAGCTTTGTTTGGATGACTTATCCCTTACGGCATTACTTTGTTTGTTCTGTTTTATTTCCACGCGTGCATGATTGCACACCGTATTTGAATGAAAATAGGAAAGAAAAATACTTAGCTATGATTGGATTTTGCCTGCTAAAGACATTAGCAGAGGTGGGTAGAGCAGCCAAAAATTGTACTCAAGTAAAAGTACTGTTACTTCAGAATAATATGACTCAAGTAGAAGTAAAAAGTAGTCATCCAAATAATTACTTGAGTAAAAGTAAAAAAGTACTTGGTGAAAAAACTACTCAAGTACTGAGTAACTGTTGAGTAACGTCTGATTTATTTTTTTAACACAACCATTCAAACAGACAAAAGTACAAAATAATCATCTTCAGGCAAATTAAATCAATAAAATAATAAGATAAATTAACATTAATAAAAAATAAAATATAGCTTAAATTAAAATAAGCTTAAAATAAATTCAAGTAATTTAATAAATAATAAAATAAGTAAAATAATAACAGAATAAAAAAATAAATTAAGCACAAGTAGCACAAAATTTCAAGCCTTTGTACTTTTCTTTTTTAACCAGGCAGAACTAGAACAAGCCCATGAACTCATAGAAACTCTGTGTGTGTCTTTGAGTCAGTGTAAATGTGACAAAACATGCAAAAACAAACATTTTTCCCAAAGAATCACCCAGTGATGTCATGACATTGACGCGTACGTGGATAAAAGGGATAAAAGAAAAGTAACAGCTCAACGTAGCCTAATGTAGCGGAGGAAGAGGAACAGTTTCTCCTTCACAAATCTACTCAAGTAAAAGTAAAAAGTATAGTGATTCAAAACTACTCCTAAAAGTACAACATTTCCCAAAACTTACTCAAGTAAATGTAACGGAGTAAATGTAACTTGTTACTACCCACCTCTGGACATTAGCCCTGTCAACTCTTCTAATACATGTACGCAGAGTAATGGGTCAAAGTGTAGGGTCACCCACACACAAAAGGACTGCATTTGTCAGAGATTCGCCGTGTTGCTCAACGACATGTGGCAATTTTTTTTTAAGCATATTTCATGGGAATTTTGCAAGAGTATTCTTTTCCTTGAAAAGTGTCCGACATCCCGTCTGGGTCACAGACTTTTCACGGCAGGGTTGGTCAACTTTTCCCACTGTTATCCTTCGGTCTAGACTACACTAACCCTACATGACAGCGGTTCCCAGGTCTATTATCCACAACTAAAGGCCAACTTTGAGTCTTGTTGAATGGGAACCTGCTGTATTGTGTCGCCTTTAGAGCAGGTGTGCACATATACACCTGTCTATTGTGTTTAATTATATCTTTGGTTAGCAGATGACTTTTGATCTACACTTCAGGTTTTCCCACATTTCTTTCCACGGCAGAATATAGCCGCCTGTCACTTCATCTGTCATTACTTTGCTTGTTTGCTTGTTGTGTGTGCCAGTCCCTGCAGCAGGCAGAGCAGGTGAAATAGAAAAGCTGCGGCAGGTTTACAGAGATTCAAGCTTTATTATGCATACCAACAGTGGGGCTGTGAGCCCTGCACCAAAGCTGCACAGCAGACTGATAAGCACCTTCCCAGACATTTAATTGTATCCATGTTGCTCATAAAACTTTCACAGTGATCTGCTTTTTTTTCTTCTTCTTCTAACCATGTAGACTTGATTTTATAGCTCAGATGTTCTGTTCAAACTTAGTTGGCCCGGTCATTACAGGACTCACCTTGCAGGTCAGTTTGTACTCTGCAGAATCCACCTTTTCAGGCTCCAGGCTTTCAATTTCTGGCAAAGTTTGAAACATACATACCATTTAAAGGTATAGTCTGTAATCATATTCAAAAACATTTATTGTTATACTGGATGAAATGGTCCTTCCATCCTGAGAGTAGCCAGTGAAAAAGGAAAGAAAAACATCCGACCTCTCTGACAGCTTTAATCCTGTAAAAACTCTGACTGTGTTTTTTGCGGTCCGAATGGCACGGATTGGTCAGAGGACCAGAGGATTGGCAGGGGGGAAAGAACCAATCAGATGCCTTAATTTTAAGTCCCGCCCACGCCCCCCTCTGTCCCATGCGCGCACTCGTCACGTCGAAAATCTTGCCGGAAAACTTCACACACTCGAGTCACGTTTGCTGAAGGATGGCGCAGAAAACGAGAAAAAAAGCAGCCAAAAATACCACCTCCCCAGTATGGGGGTCCGTGGGGATGGAGGCGTCTCCATCCCGGCGAGGGCTGAGAGCGCCGGTGCGGGTGTCGGTGCGGTGCCGTGCAGGCTCTGTTGCTACGGCGTAGGGTACGGCGTAGCCTACGCCGTAGGGTACGCAGCGACGCGCACCATTCTGCGTTGGTGTTACGCGGAACCATAAATCAGCCTTCAGGGTGTGCTCTGTGTGCTGTTCTAAACACTTCTCTGTTGTGCTCATTTTGCTTGGGCGTCAGGTCCCTCCGCCGAGACACAACTTTTGCGGTATGCGTTCATTGTTGTGTCTAAAAATGATGTGCAGTGCCCACTAGGGCTGAACAATTTTTGAAAATAATCTAATTGCGATTTTTTTCCTCAATATTGCAATTGCGATTTAATATGCGATTATTTTTTCAAGGCTTTATTCTCATGTATTTTTCAACTACACAAGCAATAAATCAGTCTGTTTTATAATAAACAATGTTAGATTCATTTAAAGCAGTGGTCCCCAACCCCCGGGCCGCGGCCCGGTACCGGGCCGTGGGTCATTTGGTACCGGGCCGCACAGAGAGAAAAAAAAAAAAAAAAAATTATGGAATTTTTTTTTTTTTTTTTTTTTTTTTATTTAAAAAATAATTTCTGTAGAATCCCCGACTGATGATGGATGACTCTCAAACTGATGGTTCACAATGTTTTTATTCCTTGGATGTAAATACACTGCAAACACACTGTAAGAGCTATCAAGGAATAAAATAAAATAGTTAGTCTTTCTACATTCATATAAGTTTAACTTAAATACAGACCGATGCAGCTGCTCGGTCGGCAATAAAGCTACCAATACATGAGCGACCAAACTCAAGCTGGACATAAATACGGTATAAAATTTGCACAAATCCTCATCAGCAGGTGCTTTTTGTGTCAGTTAGGCTCCACTTTAGCATTCCCGACACTAGTTTAGTCTTTCAGACACACTTTCTACTGCCGTTAAACTTTTACCGTTAAAGTCCGAAGCGCCGGATGTTTACAAGGTCTCGGTGAGACGCCTTCAAAATAAAAGCACTAAATATCGGTCTACTTAATATATAACAATAAAATAAAATCCTGGCTTTAAATAACGTTAATAAGAAAACAAACATAAAAACACATTTATAGAAACACTGATATTATAGGTAATTTACAATTTCCATTATTTCATTTTATTTCTTCAAAAATTATGTTTTTTTATTATTATTATTATTACTACTACTATAGCGAAAATACCACAGTTTTTAATGCCGGTCATTTTATTTAGTTTTTATCAGCTACACCTTTAGATTGGGCCGTGAAAATATTGTCAGACATTAAACCGGTCCGCGGTACAGAAAAGGTTGGGGACCACTGATTTAAAGCACATATTACAACAATAAAGAAAACTAATCTGTGGCTTTACCTCTTTAACACGTCTACACACGTCTGTACACACGAGTGTTATGGGTCGTTCTCTGAATCCAATCGCACGACACCAAACCGGGTTAAACTTTAGCCAAAACGAGGCGTAGTTTATTAGAAAAACACAGAAAAACTCCCACAGGGAACAAAAAACCTTCCTCACAGGGAACTCAGAACTTCTTCATAAATAACTCAAAAATCACAGAGAGGAAAAAAAACCACCAGCAAACTAACAAACAAACCAACAAAGCTCAGAGTTAACAAAACGAACCAGCAATGAACAACTGGCAGCCCCGCTCTTTAAGCTCCTGATGAGCTGACGGGCTGCAGGTTCAGGCTCACAGCGACTCAAGGCTGATTTATGGTTCCGCGTTACACCAACGCAGGGTACGCAGTACGTACGGTGCGCGTCGCCGCGTAACCTACGCCGTAGCCTACGGCGTACCCTACGGCGTACCCTACGGCGTACCCTACGGCGTACCCTACGGCGTACCCTACGGCATAGACATGGGGGGGCATGTCCTGGAAAACTCGACTCCTGCAAATGCGCGTTCCCCAAAGTTTGTGGGGGCGTGGCTTTGGACGGAGCGCTGACGGGAGGGGGAGGAGGGGGTGGAGCTTAGAGGAGGTGCCACTTTCAAATTTTGCTAGCTCTCCAACATTACAGACTATACCTTTAACAGGACAACAGATGACAATTGCACCTCTCCTTCAGCGACAGGCCCTGTGCTTCGTTGAGTCACGACGGACTGACGGAAGCTCCAGGCAATGTAAATCAAACCTTAGACTTGGCTGTTTTTGGGAGGAGTGGCTGCTCAGCCGGCAATATTTGCCCTTCTGTTCCAACAGGAAGTCGACAGTCATGTTCGAGTGAGCATTGTTTGACAGATCGTCATCAACTGGGTCTTTGAAGTTGCAACCGAGTCTAAAACTCTGACATGTCACAACCCCTTTCGCTGTCACGTTGTACTGCAACATCACAGACCGGCCTCCCCATGTTTATGCCTCAAACAGCTCAACATCAAGCTGTTTTGCTGCTCCTCTGAAGTGGGAACCACGAAGCTGCAACATGATTTCAAAAGAGGCATATATTTATCAAAGAGTTATAAGATCAAGTCATTGAAAGAAAGTTTGCATTCACATTTTATGCTCATAGTATTTTGATCAAAACATGTCACAGACATTTCATTTACTCCTCAGCTTTTTGGAAAAAAAGGTATTATACTCTCTCTTTCAACCATAGCATTTCTAATCCGATCGGTTATAATAACCTCATGGCCTGGCTAAGGTCTGTCGTTGGTTTGAGAGATGTGACATCAGACAGAAGCAACTGCAATCTCATTATGCCAACTCCTTTGTTTCCCCTGTGCCTGGCTCTCCTCTCTTCTGCTGGCAGTGGATGTGGCAGTGTAATTGAAAACAGCCTTCTCTGGGGTTGTTCACAAAGCCGTATCTTAAACTGGAGAGGTGCTGATGTTTAGGGAACTATAGGGAGAGATGAAAAAGGAGCAAAAATATGAAGAGAAGAGAACAATTGAAAGAGGAGAAGCAGGCTGGCGGAGCGGAGGGGGTTTAGGGTGGGTTTAAGAGCGGTTTTTGTGACAGGCATCTGGAAACAATGTAATTTGGCTGAGTCTGGCTCTGCAGAGGGAACTCATGTTTGTTTAATGTGGGATTGTCCTGGACATGTAATTGCTCTCTTTATGAGGGATAGACAGAGAGGGAGATATATATATAAAAAAGAAAAAAACATTGTCAAATGCTCCAACCTGTGTTAAAGCTGAATGTGGCTCCTTTTTTCTACGTTTTCCCTCCATGTCTGCCTCTCGAGTCTCTCACATATGCATGCTGAGGACCCACCCCCTGTCCCTGGGTGTGTTTATGGTGCTGTATCTGGTTAGTGTCACGGAAGAAAGACAGAAGGGTGAGGGCCTCTTGAGCCCCTCCAGGGAACATCTAGAGGCTCTCGGTCCAGACAGTGCAACTCTCACAAGGCCCGACAGTTGCACTCTGCAGCTTCTGCACCTCTGATTATAGATTTCTTCTCCTCCCGTGTCTTTTAAGATGTGTGCAGTCAAAAATACGCAAATAAAGAAGTATCGGCCGTGTTTCATTACATTGTGTTTTCAGTAATGATTATGTTACTTCACCTCCTCTTAGTCTGTTTACTGTTGCACATTCTGGGAGGAAACTACAAGCACACACACATGCACTCCCAGAAGCAGGTTGGACCACCATGTCTATGTGTTTACGTGTCCTGGTTGAGTCACAATCTGTGATCTCTTTTTAACAGCCAGAGAAGACACATGCATTAGCTTTGCAGCACCGTTCAACTTGTTTAGGGGAAGGGCAGAGCTGGAAGACGCATCAACAGATGATGTTTATTATCAGAGCTTTTGGGAATTTGCCACTTTCCTACGACTACGGCATTATTTTATGAAATCCACAGTCATTCATTAAGGCACCCAAAGCTTTTAGACTAGGAGAAACTATTTTGTTGAATACAGTGGAGACTATTTTTTAAAGGGGTAGGTGTTTCCAAACTTTAGATCGTACATAATGTATAGATTCATATTTTTTGTATGTCGAGCAGCATTAATGTTTCTTGCAAGGCAAGTTTATTTATGTAGCACAATTCAACACAAGGTAATTCAAAGTGCTTTACATCAACATTCAAAGCAGCAAGACACAATTAAACAGTAAATAACAAATAAAATGATAAGAAAAGAGGTAAAATAATAAAAAGCACAAGTTGTTAAAAAGTAAGGGCAGTAGAGTACAGCAGGTACATCTCATTCAATGGCAAGAACTACGTTTCTATACAGTCAAAACGTACAAAGACCGGGTCAAATACAGTATTACAAAAGTAATCTGTGCGGATTCGTGCAGTGAACCAGACCAATTTGACAATTCTACGTCACAATGCCTGCATTCAGGGCTTATCCATAACTTTGCGCCTCACCTTGCATGGTTCTGGTTCTTGGGAACCACAACAAACCAGATCCAGATGAACCTCAGGGGTCTGGGAGCTTCATAGGGAACTAACAGATCCAGCATGTATTTTGGTCCAAGACCATTCAGTGCTTTGTAGACCAGCAGGAAGATTTTAAACTCTATCCTTTGACTCACTGGAAGCCAGTGTAGTGATTTCAGAAAGGTGTCCCTGGTTATTAATACTATTATTATTATTATTATTACTATATTATTATTATTATTATTATTGTTAGTATACTATATTATTATTATTATAGATACCGGATAGATGAATAGATGAATGAATGGGATGCCTGGGTCTGGGGCCCTCCGTTGTCGGGCTCGCTTGGGTGTCGCCCTGTTGGGGGGTTCCCTCTCTCTGGGCCCGTCTTCGGTCCCCCCCGCTGCCCGTGCGGCGGGGTGCTCCTCTGGTCCTGGGGGGGGGCGCTTTCGTGGGGGCGGGTGCACCTGCCCGCGTTGGCGGCCGGGGCGGCTCTGTTTCTCCGGGCAGGCTGGCCCCCTGCCAGGTGGGGGTCGTTGGCATGGAGGGTGAGGGCCTCCTGGCCACGTGTCCGGCCCGGACCGGGTGGTCGGGGACGGGCCTCACTGGCGGTGGGTTTCCTCCCGCCCTCTTCTCCCCTCTGTGGGGTTGCTGGTGGCCTGGGTTCCGGGTTCTTCCTTGTCGGCCTCTGGTCTCGCGGGTGGCGGGGTTGCCTCCCCCATCACCCGTAGTTTTGGGGTTTAGTTAGTCGCGGTAGCTTGGCCTAGCTGTGATTGGGTCTCGGGACCTGGGACGGTTGCTGCTCGTGTTTCTGCCTGTTTCGTGTCTGTTTTTTTACTTTTTATTTTTTTTCTCTTTTTTTCTCCCACTGCTCGATGTGCGCTTCCATGTGTGTTCTCGCAAATATATATATATATTAGGGGTGGGCGGTACACCGGTGTCATAGTCATCACCGGTGTGAAACTGCGCCACGACATGGATTTTGCAATACCGTCAATACCGTAATAAATCAATTATAAAATAATAAGCCTAAATAAGGCATTAAAAGCGTCGGTGATATGCAAGGTTTGCTGCCGTGTTGTAACAGCAAGAGGTGGAAACACAAGCAACCTGTTTCATCACTTAAAAAACACGCACGCCCGTGAATATGAAGAGGCAACCCGGGCCAAAACGAGCGCAAGTGGGACCAGCAGCTGCTGCTGGGACCGCTGCTCCACCAGCGGAGCAGCTGAGCAAAAAAAAAAGGTTTGAGAGAAAAAAAAAAGTCTTAGTCAACCGTATTCGTCTACCAATGGAATGAGAGGAAAGCAGCTCTGGCGCTCAACCAAACTAACACTAGCCAATCAGAAGTAAAGCGGGGCGGGTCTTTGACGGCAGCGGAGCGCTGTTTCAACCTGCTGGAATACCAGTCACCCACTTCAAGATGGAGAAAAAATTAATGAATGTCGGTTTAAAAGAATCTTTTTGCCCAGAAGAAAAAAAGAGTGACAAAAAAATACCCATAACCATGTTCTTCTCTCGAAAAAACACACCTGTACCGCGGGCTTTAGAAGAAAAAGACGCTGCAGCGCGAGTCGGGATGCAGCGGGATCAGAAGAGCAGGGAAATACGTGCGAGGCGGTGCTGAACTCCGCAATTTGAAGCTTTGTATAATAATTATTAAAAAAAAAGGGTTGCTACTATGTGAATATCACTTATCACGGGTTCTTTTTGGAACGTAACCCTCTCGAAAAACAAGGGATTACTCTATATGAATACTCATGGCATAAACCTGTCAAGTTTTGGATTTAAAATTAAGGGAAATTTTCCACCACCCGCTGTCCAACCAGCCCAACCGAGGTCCAGTATTAGATTTTAAGACAGGTTTACAAAATATTCAAAATATAATATAATAAAAATAAATATAATATAATATATATATAATATTATATATATATATATATATATATATATATATATATATATATATATATATATATATATATATATATATATATAATAAAATATATATAATAAAAATATATATATAAAAATATTAACCTTATTCACATAAAGGGACAGGACAGGCTACTCCTCCCAAAACGTACCAAAAAATACCGTGATATTATACCGTCACCGTTCAAAAGATGAAAAATACCGTGATATTAATTTTAGGTCATATCGCCCACCCCTAATATATATATATATATATATATATATATATATATATATATATATATATATATATATATATATATATATATAAAAATATGACATGTATTTTATATCAAAAATGCACATATATATGCTTTAGGTTCTTACCAGCATGGTATTAACTTTTAATATGTGTGCAGACAAGGTAAAAAAGAAAAGAAATGTGTCCCTGTCTTTCGAAATAACCCCTAACATTTTTTTTTTATTTCCACTGCCTTAGACGTGTTTTACATCATGAGCCTAGTCAGACATACTTTTATCATTAAATGTCTCTCTTGTATGCTAATCATGATTTTTTTTTTTTGTCTGATCATGGTTTGTTTGCACCACAGTGTTTAACCTTGTGTCTTGCTAAATTACTTCCTTATTATCAGCATTTCTTGATAAATTACAAATACTTGCATCATAATATGGTCATACACACATATTGATAATCAACACTATCTGGCAAAGGTCACACTCGTAAACTAGTGTGTTTTTTGAACGTTTATCAGATGTTTTTCCATACTTTGCTACAGTTTATTCTTCCCACTGTAGCTCTTACATAAAATTACTTGACGTTGACGTGTTCAGTGTAGCCTCTGCGAGGTTCACGCACAAATGGAAACCTTATGCATTTTGAACATCTCAGCCCCTGAGATTGTAAAATCTGGCACTTTTATTGTCTTGCTTTACACTGCCTTTCATCCATGTGCATTTCATCTCAATCTTGGAGACTCATGCACACGATGGAAGCGCATAATGTGCAAGGACAGATCAGTGTCTCCCCCCGTACATCATTTATCTGAAAGTACAAGTTGATTGATTAAAATGTGAATGTTACTTTATCCTGTCAGATATGGTCTTTTGATGTAGAGCCTGTTCTGCCACCAGCCTGATGAACATTAACACCTCAGAGGTTGTGGTGCGTATATGGATGTCTTCTTGTCATTGTGCATGGACAGACTGCTAGAGAAATGAGGAAGGTAGAGGGGCAACAAAACAATGTAGAGCAGAGGTGTCAAACTCATTTTGCTTGGTGGGCCGGGTTTTTTCTCGCGGGCCGCACGCTCAAAATAACAAAAACGGTGCAAACATTTTTTTTCTAATTCTTTTTTTTTTTTACTATTGTTATCTAATCCAATACCAGTTTAGTTAATTTTAAAGGAAATATGCACTTTGTTTACACTCTAATTATGTAAAATATATTTCTTCAGGATCTTTTCTTGAAATTTCTCGTTCTCGTTATGTAAGATACTTTTAATATCATTTTACAAAGATAAACAGAAACAAGTATGTTTTTTTTATATTTCGCTTTATTACAGGAAATTTAATTAAAAGCAAAATGTTTCTTATTACATCCAAGAGTGTTTCTTTGTGATTTAGAGATTTTTCCAGTACAATTAAGTGTATTTATTTTTTAAAAATTGGCGCAGATATTTACGCCAGTGTGCCGAAAAAGTCAGCACTTCTCTTAAGTATTTGAAATGAACATGATTTTTAAATGTCTGTTGACATATCGGGGTCATTTTATGATTCGTTTTATTATTGCTCTTACATACAGCTCCTTTAACTGTTTTACTTTGTCACTATCCTCGTATTCAAAACTGAAATTCTCTGAATAAATATCTTCTATCATCTTTTTTAGCAGTGATATTTTTCCTGCGAAAATATATAATAGTAGTCAGTTAATAAAAATAAACGACCGAAGAAATAAGATCGGCAAATGCATTCTAGAAAACTAAAAAAATGTCGAAAACTGCTCTCTTTGTGGAATAACGATGGATTTGTAGAAGAAATATATTATCGGATATGCTGAAATTCATGGCAATTATTTATGCCTTCCTTTTTAGTAAATTAACATTTCGTTTTTTTGCGTTGGAAACTTCTCGCGGGCCGCATGAAAATCTCTCTCGGGCCGCATGCGGCCCGCACATTTGGCACCCCTGATTTAGATCATTATAGTGTTTTTTTCTGCAGCTGAGGTCTCCTGTCAACATTTAAAACCAATCAAACTTGCCAGGTTGTTTAGTTTTGTGTGCAACACACTAAACAGGGACCAGCGAAAGGGCATACCAGCCGGAGGAGCTCAGCGTGTTAAAGGTAAAGGCCAGAAGATCATCTGCAAGCACCTTGATGTTCTTGTTTGTAATTATAAAGTCCACCAGACTGTAGCCAACTTCCTTAGACAAGACAGAAAGAGGAAGCAACCCCAGGTTAATCAGGATAGTGCAGATAGTAGACAGAGCCAAGACAAACATCTAGTGACAATCTGCCTCACCTCTAAGGTCAAAGTGTGTTACTGTTTGATCACACCATCTGCTGCCTTTTATACAATAGTGGGCTTCTTGGAAGAAGACCTGGTAGGATTACACTTTTTAGAGAGGACAAAAAAAAATCATTTTGGCCAAAAGCCATGTTGACAAACTACAAAATTTGGGGGAGAATATATCTGGTTACAAACAGAAGAATAACAATTTCTCAGTAATAATAACACCACACCTACCATAAAACCCTAGAAGGGGCTCGGTTACATTTTGGTGCTGCTTCAGGCACAGGGTTGCCTTTAATCTGCACAGAGTACAATAAAGTCACAGTACGGCAAACTAAAGGCTATCTACATCCTGGAGCAAAAAAACACTTTCCAATGTCAGGAAGCTCAGCCTCAATCACAGGCCAGAGGTCTTCCAACAGAATAATGACCCAAAACACAGAGCTACTGTGACCCAAGAAATGCTGATTTTGACAATATGGACTATTCCTAAAGCATCCTTTCTGAACCACGGTCTTTAACATGTATAGAAAGTTGGGGAAAATGCAGTGTGGAGTAAGTACCCTCCAAACTATAGCAAGCTAGAGCAGTTTGTTGAAGAGCAGTAGGCCAAAATACCTGTTTGCAGATGTAGGGTATTCGTTGATAGGTGCACAAAGTAGGCCCGTGTTGAAAAAATCGATTTCCCAATTCTAAATCAATTCTCATTAATTCCTAAAAATCGATTTATTTTTTTTATTTTTTTTATTATGTATATTTTTTTTTTCATTATTACATTACAACTTTTGGTTATTTTTTTGTTTATCCCCAAAAAAGGAATGTTTTGTTGGACACGAGAATAACTGGTGCCATGTTTTTGCCTTTAAATATGTTTAAAGGTATGAAAACATTAAAGGATTATAATTGCATAAATTGTCTATATTTCATTACTTTATATACTGTCTTGGGGTTACATTTGCAAAAAATGCTCAAAAATTAAGAACCAAAATAAATCGAAAATGGAACAAATAAAAACGGAATGTGGGAAAAAATAAAACCGATTTAATCCGTCTCTGTTTCCTCCCTGGATCTGTTTGATAATTCTGACCCACACGATGTTTCTGAAAGCAGTTCTATCAGCATTCTGGGAGGTGATTGGTCCTTACAGCATCATTAGCTGCCAATACTTGCTGTTTAATCTCAATATAATACTAGTAGTAATATTTTGCATAACTACAGTCATATAATTCATGCAACAGCTCAAAAAACAGTTTTAATAACACTAACCCAAATCAATATCGGAATCGAATCGAATCAAATCAAATCTTGATAATCGATTCTGAATCTTAAGAATCGGAATCGAATCGATTCTTGACATTTGAATCGATCCCCAGCCCTAACACAAAGTATCTTCATTGTTTTAATACTGAAAAATCAAGATTGATTTAAAAATAAAAAATAAAACAAAAGCAAACTCCGATTTGCATTAAAGATGGAATAAATAGTTATGGATCTTTTCTTTTATCAGCGCTGAGGGTAAACATGTTGTCAGTAGCACTGTGTTTGCCCCTCAGTTCACTGACGGCTATGATAACAAACAGAAGAGTCACTTACAGTGAATATTACCTCCACAAGAACAAACAAGCCCATAAACTCTAACAGCAGGAAAGGATGACATGATGCTATATCTCCGGCTGTGTCACCACACTTTCTCACAAGCGAGACTGTGAAAGATAATTGAGCCACTTTGTTTATTTGCGACTAGACCGTGAACAACCACCCCGCACTAAGCTTGTGGGACTTTGCCACAGCCGTTTGTCCAGACTGGTAAAATTGATTAGTCACATCTCTTGTTATAGCTTGCACTTTTGCAGCGTAAGACAAACTCACTTTTGGACTGGAGGCGTCCGCAGCAGCGTCTGTGTTGACCCTCGGTAGGGCTGATGTCCCTAATGCACACAACCACATGCAGAAAACCAAACAAGGCACATCAGGACAAACACCTTGAGTATGGTGGAGATGTTGATGATGGGGACTTGTTTGGTAGCCACAGAGTCCTGGTACATTTCTATCATTGCCACAAAAAAATAACCCTTTTAGGCTTAGTTTCTCAAAAATGTTGACTTTTTCAGTGTAATGTGTTGTAGGGCTGGGCGATATGGACCAAAAGTCATATCTCGATATTTTATAGCTGAATGGCGATACTCGATATATATCGATATTTTTTCTGTGCCATAATTGGGGTTTCCCCCAAAGCATTATAGCATAGCATCTCTGTTAGCATCTCTGTTAGCTTCATTTGTTTCTGAGGCAAACCCTTAAAAAAACAGTCAGTTTTAATACAAAGCCTCGTGCCAAATGTCACACAGGTTCCTTTATTAACAGAGGTCTGCACAATATCAAAATGTATAAAACAAATGAAATAAAAATAAACTGCCTGCATATATAGAATAAAAATGCTACTTGAATAAAATAAAACAAATATCCCTTTCCTGCATGACAATTAAATTAAAATACACTGTGCAATTAATACAATGTAGACAGTAACAGGCAGACTTTTCCACTGAGGTTGACAGTTGTGCAAATAACAAAACATTTGTGCAAATCTCAAATAAAACATTCAAGTCAATTTGTCACAAAATAAGCTATATCAAAATCATAATAAAATAAAATAAAAAAAAAAAAAAAAAATTTTTTTTTTAAATTGATATAAACGATATTGTCTCGTACCATATCGCATTTGAAAATATATCGATATATATTAAAATCTCGATATATCGCCCAGCCCTAATGTGTTATATGTCTTGAAATGCAGTACCTGATTAAAGCACACCATTATCCTAATATGTAAAACCTTAACATTGAAAGAGCATGTACTTTGAGATGACAGATAATGAAGTTTATATGTATATAAATAGTATTCAATCTCTCTCCTGGCTTAGTCGTCTCTTCTTGGGTAGTAGTTTCATCCCTGCAAGGCAGCAGGTGCTCTTACTTTCTAATGATTGTCTGCTTCCAAATGATTATTACCGCTGCCCAGCTGGGGCCTGGTCTTTTCATGATTGAGCCATAACAAAGCAAAGCAGAGCTCATTTCTGATCAATTAGTTCTGCCCACCTTTTTGCTAGTTTTGCCGCGTTTTGTAAAATCATTGTTACGCCTGTCATCATTAGCATTATCTCTGTTTTGCCTCCATTCCCTTACCTGAGCTCCTTTCGCTGTAATTAAATCTCAGAGAAGTAGATACATTAAAACTGATGATGGGGAATTCACCTCCAAATGAGCTACATATTTCCTCCGCAGAGTCTCTTCTCGACAGATTAATGGGATTTTATCCATCCGCCCAACGAAGAATGTTTTGTGCGTCATGTGTGACCCTGTGGTTTGATGAGAGCCTGACCTGGGCACAATGTTCTGCAAAATAGTGTAATTATGACATAGTCATGGTGCCTTCAAAGAGACAATGACCCATTTTTAAAAATACCAAATGACCAGGCAGGTTGCTGCTCCTCAGCCGGTCTGACCATCATGTTTGAGCATGTGGCATTTTCTTTCCCTACTTTTCTTCGTGCCTTTTCCCTTTAGTGCTTTAAATCAAATGTATATCTAGGGCTGGGCGATATGGACCAAAAGTCATATCTCGATATTTTCTAGCTGAATGGCGATACTCTTGGGGGTTTCCCCCAAATCATTATAGCATAGCATCTCTGTTAGCTTCATTTTTTTCTGAGGCAAACCCTTAAAAAAACAGTCAGTTTTAATACAAAGCCTCGTGCCAAATGTCACAGGTACCTTTATTAACAGAGGTCTGCACAATATCAAAATGCATAAAACAAATGAAATAAAAATAAACTGCCTGCATATATAGAATAAAAATGCTTCTTGAATAAAATAAAACAAATATCCCTTTCCTGCATAACAATTAAATTAAAATACACTGTGCAATTAATACAATGTAGACAGTAACAGGCAGACTTTTCCACTGAGGTTGACAGTTGTGCAAATAACAAAACATTTGTGCAAATCTCAAATAAAACATTCAAGTCAATTTGTCCCAAAATAAGCTATATCAAAATCATAAAAAAATAAATAAATAAATAAATAAATAAATACATTTTTAAATAGATATAGGGCTGGGCGATTTTGGACAAAAATAAAATCCCGATTTTTTTTTTCTCTGAAAACCCGATTTTCGATTTCGATTTTTTTGGTAAAACTACAAAAGACAATGGAATAAATTGTTTCAAATATTTTATCTTTATTTTTAAAGAAAAATAGCAAACAAATTTCCCTATTGGGAATGAAGTGCAATTGAAAGATACTGGAAATCCTCCTTTAGTTTAGTAAAGTGACAACATTTACAATTTTCTTGACCAAACAAAGATGACTAGACGGGCTCTGTCTGTAATGCAGCCAGCTGCAAAAAAGGAAAATCGATTTTCCGATTTTCCTTTTTTTAACATCGATTGTGATTAATAAATCCGATTTAGATTTAAAATCGATTAATCGCACAGCCCTAAATAGATATAAACGATATTGTCTCGTACCATATCGCGTTTGAAAATATATCGATATATATTAAAATCTCGATATATCGCCCAGCCCTATGTATATCTCACAGTATTATACATTTTCTTTGGTTATGTCGATAAAACGTTGTGTCCTTTCGTGTGAAACTGTTTACATTTTGGCAGATTTAGGACAGATCTCCTTTATGAAGGTGTGGCTATGTTGTGCATCTTCATGCACAACGCTGTCTACGCTAGCTCTCTCTCTTAATACGCCTGCTTTGTCTGCCCCACAACAGCCTACAGTGAGGAGTGGGGGCCAACCGGGGAATCTCTAAGCTATTGGTTTAATGATGCCAGCTCCTACTTTACAAGGATTTGCATGTCTGTGTCTGTAAACAGCCCATCCACGCACACAAACATTTGCATACAAACATGCAGGGGTATGACATAATGGCCAGACATATACAGACATTGATTATTTTTTGCAGACGTTGGTCAGACAGTTAACAGAGGTCAGATCCACCTGCAGACTTAACACATTTTTGGGAGCACGGCTTATTGAAGAATTAGCTGCAGAATCACAGGGCTGGAAAAGCCCTCCGTTTACACACTGGAAGCTTTCCGTTTAACGTTTATGTAAATAGTGGAGCCAGTAGAACAGGCCCGGATCATTCAGGCAAATGATACAGTCCGTGTCTGAGGGCTGTGTTTTCCTGGGTGGGGAGGAAGGAGGCAGCCTGAATAGCACCATGAGCGGTTGTGACTAAATGACGATGATGGGGGTTAGAAAATTACACATGAATGTGGCAAAAGCAGCAGAAAAGAGGTGGCAAGGGGAGGACAAGAAGGAGGAGGGGGAAGAGAGAATAAGCAGTAACGATGTCATGCAGTCAAACGCACACGTCAGGTGTTTTCTGGTGGTTTGAGGGGAAATTTTGGGGGGGAAAACAAGAACAAAGTGGGAAGTGGAAGAGGAGAAGAAGGAGGAGCAGCCAAGATATTTAAATCCTGTCTGGGGTTTCAAGTAGACCATGGACCTCTTAATCTCATCCACTTGGCAAACATACACGCAGGGCCAGGCAGACGTCTAGCTAGCCTATTTTCATGTGACCTGAATTCCCCAGTGTGGCTTTTTTTCCTCCCAGACTAATCTAATTAAGCTGGGTGCTGAGCTACAGAACAAACACACTCGGCATCCCTCACTCCTACTCTGTCTTGCTCTCCTGCTTTCGCATCCTCCTCGTCGTGTTCGCCGTCTCCATCAACACCCCCTACTCTCATTTTCAACGCTACCATTTTCGTCCCCGTCTTCTTTATTCTGCCTCCTCCTATTCAGATGTCTCCCGTATGTGTTTTTTCTGCTCTCTTTTTTAATTATGGCCTGCCACTGCAGAGGAGAGGCGAGCAGGTTCTAGGAAGGCAGTGGAGTTGAGCTCAGAGAGCCACCTCTGCCTCCAGACATACAATCAGTCCTCATTATTACTGGCTCTTTGGCCAATCCCCCTGCCTCTTTATGTCTGAAAACTTTGCATACCTCCCTCAGCCAGCCTGTGGAAATCTATGCATCACACTATTGCATATATTTTCCGATCCCAGTTCACCGCCTGTGCACAACAGAATCCAGTTATTTACAACGATCTTAATCCTCTGGCTACTTTTAAAGAGCATGGTGTGTGTGTGTGTGTGTGTGTGTGTGTGTGTGTGTGTGTGTGTGTGTGTGTGTGTGTGTGTCCTTGTGCACGATTTTAAGAAAGTCACAGAGAGAGCAAAGTTATTTATAAGATAAGGACTAGTTTCCAAAGCAGGGCGCTGGAGATGAAATATAAAATGCTTCCACATGCAGTGCTGTTACAGATGGTCAGCCCAGATTGGAGGGGGAATCTCAGCTCGCAGTTGCGGTCTTGCCAGGTTCCTGTGTTGAATATGGTATTGAGAAATTCGTGGTCAAAACATATCATTGTCATGTCTCCCGGTGCCAAAGAGACTTTTTTTTTTTAAGTTTTCTAATTCTTGCACAGTGATGAGTATGTCTTCTTGTAATCTATTTTAGAGGAGTTGCAATAATTATTCTCATCTCGAGCCTGAAATGTAACAGGAGGAAGCTGCTGGTGAGCTCTATCTGGGGCGAGACACCCTGCAAAGCAAAGATGGTGGCCAAAATTAACTCGAATTAACATTTTTGTGTTTGTCAGCAGTTTACGGTTTAGATACAGTGTTAATTTTGACAGCACATTCTAATTTAGTCTTAGTCTTTTGGTCTTAGTAGACCAAATATTAGCAGATTTTAGTCTAAATGTTTCTCCAGAATTTCCGGTCATTGGAAATATCCATCAATCTGATATGGAATGGTATTAAAATTTAAATATGCAATACAGACACATATTTAACAGTTGTAATATGGAAAATGTATTTTATTTTATTCTGAATGCCAAACACGTGATCATGGCTTTTCCACAAAAGATAATCAAACAGAAAATAAGCATAAGGCCTGCTCTCCCTAAAAAATATACATGCTTCCTGAAAAAGATCTGCATTCTCCCTGAATGATATGCAATGTATATTACATTCTTTCAAGCTTAAGTACCATATTCTTGAAATAGATAACCACATAACTCTGAACTCACTGTCTTCTGCTGTCTGTTACTCTGTGCAAAATCAAAAAGATCAAGATAAATAATAATAGTTATTGACTAAAGTGTCGATTATATTTTGTCATAGTCTTCATTTTGATTTAGTTTTCATCCTTGAAAAAGGTTAATCAGAATCAGAATCATCTTTATTGGCCAGGTTTGAACATTGTCCAACAAGGAATTTGACTCCGGTTATTTCGCTCGCTGTACCTAGATTTAAAAATAGCAAACAGAAAAATAAACAAATGTGGCACTTATTGACATATATACAATTAAAGAACTGAAGGTGCAGCAGTATGAGGTAGAAAAATGACGGCTCTAAATAAAATAACGTATATACAATTTTTTTTTTTAAAGTGACAAATATTTGACAAATATTTATCATCATAGTCTTGGTCAATGAAATTAACACTGGTTAGATAAAGATGAGGAGCTGGAATCTTTATAGTAGTCTATGCCGCGTTCCATTTGTCCTTGGAAGTCGGAATTTCCCAGTTCCCAGTCGGAATTTTCAACTGGAACGCCCCTCGAAGTGGGATTTCCTACTGGGAAAGTGGGAGCAGCTTCACCACCCCCGAGTTACCATTCCAAGATGGCTGCCATTCCCAGTTCCCAGTTCCGATTTCCGAGGTAAATGGAACGCGGCACTAGTTTAATGCTCTTGCCCTACTCTTGAACCTGAAACGAACCCTCGCCATCACGGCTGCTGGTGTTATGGTGTTTGGTTGGAGGTCGCTGACACAGCTCACTGGGAAACTTGATTGTTATGGTCAGTTATATCAGGAGCATTGAGGCAAGGCCATTTGTGTAGCACATTTCAGGTCCAAAGTCATTTTTAGATAAAAACATTTTTTTTTAAAATGCATAAAATATAAGAGTTTAAAGGCTATTAGGATATACCATCAACCATTAGGCTGATTTCATGAAAACTCTATTGAATTAAGCTAAGCTGCTTTGAAAGTACTTGACTCCTGTGATCTCTTAGTCCTCATTTTCTCCTCTTCTTCTCTTCTTAACTGTTAACCAGCCAATTCTTTCGCTGGATTCAGCCCAAGAGACGGTTGATGCTGTGTTGTATTTGTAGATTAGGGCCAGTATAATACAATATAGTCAGTGTTGCTTCAAGCAAGTGGTGCACTCATATTGCAATAAATGTTTACAACATTTGAAACCATTTTTGCCAAATGAAAGTTTCACAAAAAAGTCAATTTTGTTGAGCTGGGTGGTTTATTTAGTATTTTTACATTAGTCTGGAGGCTGCATCATCTGCCGTTCTTATCTGAAATACTATTGACAAATGACAACTTTTGCAACGCTCTGCTACTATTTAGTCACAGTTGTTAGTTGGAAATCAGTTGTCATCTCTTCAACTGCATTTGCCAATTCATTATTGTCTAGTTTTTTTTTTTTTTTAGTTTTTTCTTTATCTCTTTAGAGACGAATTGTTTTCCCACGGTCTCGGCAGTTCTCTTCCTGTGTGAGCCACCATGAAAGATTCAAGGCGGGACCTTATCTCGTCATGTTGGCGTCTGTCTGGCTTGTAGACATATTGTTATGAATACAGTAACTAAAAGGCGAGATAAGAATCTATTTTTTCTTAAAACTATACGTTTCCCTTTTAGAGCAGATTGACTGATGGAATAATACGCCCAGGCAAAGATTTCCATTAGACACTGAAGAGATTTCTCTTGAACTGGTGTAACCGCATACTGTGTTAAAATACCAGCGAAACTAAACATGTGTTGTAGGTGTTACTGAAGTAACTGTATTAGATGTTATGTTATTGTATGAATCTTTATTTCGGCTTGTACAGACTTTTTGCAGAAGAAGATGAAAAGGACAGAAAAAACATTTCTTTTGCTGAAAAGGTGTAGCTGAAGCCGTAGCTTATAGGGCCGACCCTTTTTTCTTATGATCAGCAAAAATATGAGACATTAGCATTACTCCGTGGAAACAAACAATACATAAAGAAGACAAAAATAAGTAAGACAAAATATAAAATTGACATTTCACATTCTAGAATGTTTTCGATAGTATACTTTATAATTATAGTGTTTTATATAGTGTTTTATATTTATTTAGGGTCCTGAATGTAGTTTGGAAGCAGTTTCTGCTGGGCTTTAAAGGCAAATAAAACAGTTTTCTAGTCAGATCTATTAATTATCCTTAACGCTCTTTTCTGTAACAGGAAAATAGGGTTTGTATTTGTTTTATAGGTGTTACCCCATCTCCACACAATAAGTCATGTATGGAACAATGAGTGAGTTATACATCAAAAACTGTGCTCTTTCACAGAAAAAATAATTTGTTTTATTTAATATTGCTAGGGTTTTAGACATTCTTGATTTTACACTATTTATATGTGATTTCCAGCTAAGTTTATCATCAATTATTACCCCCAGGAACTTATTTTCATATACTCTTTCTATTTTGATAGAGATTGGGTTTAGATACAAACAATAACTATAAATGGATTCTCATTATTATTATTGACCTCTTTGGAAAGTCCTTTCTCCTGTTTAGAGGTCACACAGATCCACTTGGAGGCTTTGAGCTTGAACTTTCTCTTCATTGGTGCTTTACAAATAATATTTCAAGGCAGTCTCAGAAATATGTAGAAAAATCTGAGGGGTAGGCATTTCATGGTTGTCTGTCTGCTTTTAGAGGTCACTAGACTCATCTCTGCTTTAGAAGAGACAGAAGTTGTAGTAGACAAAGATCTGCTTTGTGGTGGAGCAAAACCACACGTCAAAATAATAAAGATTGACCAGTTTTTGCCCCCCTTCCAGCTCAGCTCACACCAGCTCTCAACTCTGTAGAAGTTATTCTCGTGTCCAACAAAACATTCTTTTTTTGGGCATAAACAAAAAAATACCAAAAGTTGTAATGTAATGATGAAAAAAGAAGAATCGATCTTTAGACATACGAATCGATGTCAATATTAATATGAGAATCGATTTAGAATCAGCGACGTAACTGAGGTTTGCAGCGACGTAATGATGTGGCTCCTCTTAGCACCTCGAGCTTTGGAAAAGCAAACCGGTTCTCAGCTGGTTCGCAAGTTGAACGAGTTGTGAACCAGAACCAGCCCTGGAACCGGTTTGGTGGAAAAGGGGTGTCTGACGACGGCTTAGAGTTAAAAATAAAGAAAAAAAACAACCTCAAAACACAAATACTAATTAGTAAAGGGCCATCATCTTACATTGCTCTACAGTCGTATAGATTAGGCTTTACCAGGGGTCGGCAACCCAACATGTTGATAGAGCCATATTGGACCAAAAACACAAAAAACAAATATGTCAGGAGCCGCAAAAAATGAAGACAACACATGCTGCATGTTTCTATATTAGTTATAACTGGGGGAAGATTTTTTTTTCATTATGCACTTTGAGAAAAAAGTTGAAATGTCGAGAAAAAAGTCGAAATTTTGAGAAAAAAGTTGAAATGTTAAGATTAATGTTGAAGTACAATCTTGAGACAAAAGTCGAAATGTTGAGAAAAAAGTCAAATGTTGAGAAAAAAGTCAAAATATTGAGAAAAAAGTCGAAATTTTGAGAAAAAAGTAAGAAAAAATAGGAAAAAATTGAAAAAAGAAGAAAGAAAAGGAAAAAAGGGAAAAAAGGTCAAACATTTTTTTAAAAGCTCCAGGAGCCAATAGGGCGGCGCTAAAGAGCTGCATGCGGCTCTGGAGCCGCGGGTTGCTGACCCCTGGGCTATACGAAGTCAAGGCCCTCAGTTGGTTGGTTGGGTTAGTATTTTTACTTAAAATGGAGTAAATGTCTAACTGGAAATACATTAAATCAATCTTCCAGCACTTTTAAATATTCCCAGATCACTACAGGGTGTGTATGTTGGGTTATATCTGTCTTTAATTGACTATTCTGTAAATGCCATCATGTCACCGTCTTAGCTTTGTGCTGTTCTTCCCCAGCCGGTTCTGTCACCTGTCATTAGTGACAGTTGCTATAATCCCGCAAGGAAATGTACCGTGACAAGTCTTGATCTGTAGCTTATAAGATCACTTCTCCGTCCACAGCTAAGACTGACTCAGGCTGACATTTTCACTCTCTTCCCCTCGTCCTTTTTTTCTGTCCTCCCACCTGCTGATCCAATTTATCACCACACAATCATTTTAAAACACTGTAATAAGTAAAAACAAGCGTACTGAGAAATGCATTAACCTTTAAATCTTGCCTCTCCTCCCAGGCCCAGGACCTGAACGTGATCGAGGAGGTGATCCGTATGATGCTAGAAATCATCAACTCATGCCTGTGCAACTCCCTGCACCACAACCCCAACCTGGTGTACGCGCTGCTCTACAAGAGGGAGCTCTTCGAGCAGTTCAGGACACATCCGTCCTTCCAGGACATCATGCAGAATCTGGACACGGTCAGTCACTCAGAATATCAGGAGTGAATTAAGAGAAACTTAAACCTCGTAGGGCTATAACATACAGGACTGTCTCAGAAAATTAGAATATTGTGATAAAGTTCTTTATTTTCTGTAATGCAATTAAAAAAACAAAAATATCATACATTCTGGATTCATTACAAATCAACTGAAATATTGCAAGCCTTTTATTATTTTCATATTGCTTATTATGGATTACAGTTTAAGATTAAGATTCCCAGAATATTCTAATTTTTTGAGATAGGATATTTGAGTTTTCTTAAGCTGTAAACCATGATCAGCAATATTAAAATAATAAAAGGCTTGCTATATTTCAGTTGATTTGTAATGAATCTAGAACAGGGGTCGGCAACCCGCGGCTCTAGAGCCGCATGCGGCTCTTTAGCGCCGCCCTAGTGGCTCCTGGATCTTTTTCAAAAATGTTTGACCTTTTTTTTGCATTTTTTCTTCTTTTTTTAACTTTTTTTTCTCTTATTTTCCTTTTTTTCTTTATTTTCTCTTTTTCTTCTTTTTTCTCTTCCTTTTTCTTCTTTTTTTCTTCTATTTTCTTCTTTTTTTCTCTTTTTTTCTTCCCTTTTCCTTTCCTTTTTAATCTCGACTTTTCGACTTTTTTCTCAACATTTCGACTTTTTTCATGAAATTTTGACTATTTCCTCGTCATTTAGACCTTTTTCTCGACATTTCCACTTTTTTCACGAAATTTCTACTATTTCCTCGACATTTTGACTTTTTTCTCGACATTTTGACTTTTTTCTCGAAATTGTACTTCAACATTAAATCTCGACATTTCGACTTTTATTCCTCGAAATTTTGACTTTTTTCTCGACATTTCGATTTTTTTCTCGACATTTCAACTTTTTTCTTGAAGTGCATAATGAAAAAAAAATCTTCCCCCAGTTCTAACTAATATAGAAACATGCAGCATGTGTTGTCTTCATTCTAAGGCTTATACAAGACTTTTCATTTTTTGCGGCTCCAGACATATTTGTTTTTTGTGTTTTTGGTCCAATATGGCTCTTTCAACATTTTGGGTTGCCGACCCCTGATCTAGAATGTATGATATTTTTGCATTACAGAAAATAAAGGACTTTATCACAATATTCTAATTTCCTGAGACAGTCCTGTAGACTATGGGCTGTATAGATTTTCTCTCATCTTCTCAGTCTGCTGGTAGTTGTTGAAAAAAAATGAACTGCACTGCAATGTATGCAAACTGCGCCATTAACACGGAGCGTATGGCAGAGAAAGTAATATCAATACATTAATCGGTTCCCTTGTGTCGAGAGGCCCCCCTTCCCAAATAATTATTGAGTCTCGGTGCAATGAGGGGGAATGCATAGAATAAGAGAAAGCTATCATACATGGCTTCATTAGTCATATAGCGATGAGGAAATTAAGCTTTGGTGTTTGGATGTGGAGGATGGGGGTTGCTGCATACTTTGCCATCCCTGTTAGCTGGAAACCCTTGTTAAAGTTACCCTGAGGCGATTCTCCAAAGCTTTCCCTGCACTAGCACATCCATGAATGTGAGCAGCAGATCCTGGATGAGAGGCGGCTCCTCTGCTCCTCTAATTCAACCTTTCTTTCTTTCTTTGAATCTTTATTTCGGCCTGTACACACTTGTTGCAGAACAAGATGAAAAGGAAAGAAAAAACAACATTTCTTTTGCCGAAAAGGTGTAGCTGAAGCCGTAGCTTATAGGGCCTACCCTTTTTTTCTTATGATCAGCAAAAATATGAGACATTAGCTTTTACTCCGTGGAAACAAACAATACATAAAGAAGACAAAAATAAGTAAGACAAAATATAAAATTGACGTTTCACATTCTAGAATGTTTTTGATAGTATACTTTATAATTATAGTGTTTTATATTTATTTACAGTATTTTCTTTAAACAATTTCTTAAACTTGAGGATAGAACGACACATTTTTAGGTTGTTATTACAACTATTCCACATTTCTCTAGCCTTAACTGATGTACATCTCTTTTTAATATTAGTTCTTGCTGTCGTCATCTCAAACATGAGTTTCCCCCTCAGCTCATAAGGGAGGCATTTGATTTAATGAAAAGATTAGTATGAGAGAGATGTAGATGCACACCACACCCAAACTTTTTTGTTTTTTAAAAGCCGCTGTAGCGAGCTGAGAAAAAATTGCATTTTTTTCCAATGTTGGTTTGACTAACAAAAATAAATAAATAAAAGTACAATTAATCAAAAATGTCTTTCGGGGGCCGCTCGGTGGCGCAGTGGGTTAAGCGGCGGCTCATATACTGAGGCTACAGTCCTCCTGCAGCGGCCGCGGGTTCGAATCCAGCCCGCGCACCTTTGCTGCGTGTCTTCCCCGTTCTCTCTCTACCCCTTTCCAGTCTGCATTCTCAATAAAGGGCCACTAGAGCCCCAAAAAATCTTAAAAAAAAAAAAAAAAAAGTCTTTCGGAAAGGGCTTTTCCCAACTTGGGCAACACAAAATACTTTGATTGATTTCTTTTTTTTAAATTTATTTATCTATTTTTTATTTCCAAACAAATTATAATAAATCTTGCACTGTAGCACGCGAACAGTATAAAAACCGTCCGACGTTTCTGTTGCTAAGGAACATGAACGCCTATGGATCCATCTGTCTGTTGGTAAAAGCACTAATAAGTTATCTCGAATCCAACACAAGAATAATTTAGAAAAACATCAGCCAGGCCAGTTTAACTGTAATTTCTCAGACATATAACTTTAAAGACTTGGAACATGCACCATCATTATTGTTCAGCTTTTTCATGTCACGGCATGTAGGATTATTACATTTTGTTCTCAGGTCTCCATATCGTCCCCTTTGTCGTGACATTCGTTGTGGCAGCTTAAACCAGAATGTGACGGGCTCTGGTGCGTTTAAATCACTCCCAGAGCTTGGAGGTGGGACTGTGGGCTAACATTAAATGTATATGAGATCATTGTCCCGCTAGTGTTTAAAAATAAACAGAAGTAGGAGGGGGCTTTAAAGCCCAGCACTTTTTAACCTTTTGCCTGACATATGAAATAATAGACAACAAATATTTTTCTAGTTGTTGTGTTTTGTATTTGTTTGTTTTTTTTTAAGTACCACTTTTATCTATCAATGTGTTTGTGGCAAAAACACAATATTTAATTTTTCCTTTTATGGCCAAAAATGACACAAGTTTCTAATACTGTATTTTCCAAACTATAAGGCACTAAAAGTCCCTAAATTTTCTCAAAAACCGGCAGTGCTCCTATAATCCGGGACGCCTTATGTATTTATTTGTGCTTACTGACCTCAAACCAGATTTATGGGGTACACTGCGCTCAAAAATAGTGCAGTTTTAGTGACTTTGGTAGCGACGAAGCCGCTCCGCTCGACTGATGGTCAGACACATCGAAGTTGGTCCTTGGTTGGATACGTGTTGCAACGTCAGACAGCGTCAGTGGCGTCAATTCAGTCAAAGTAAGGTATGGCAAGCAGTTGCAGAGCGTGGGTCTCAGTCCAGAGGGGGCGGAGCATTCTCCATGGGCCCTTATGATAGTCATTTTAACGTTCAACAACACCTCATCCTACCCATCAAACAACAATAATAATCCAGGTAACGTGGAAAACGGGGTAACATTCAATACTTTGTACATGCTTAGTTCTCTTTTAAAGTTTAGCGCTCATCTCCTTCATGGCCGCAAATTTGCCGAACTTTGTCGGCAAACTGGCTGTAACTGTTCAGGCTGATTTATGGTTCCGCGTTACACCAATGCAGAGCCTACGGCGTAGTGCACGCAGCGATGCGCACGTACGCCGCGTAACCTCGCCGTAGACTGCGCCGTACCCTACGCCGTAGGCTCTGCGTCGATTTAACGCAGAACCATAAATCAGGCATTAATCCCAATCAGCGTTGGCTCACAGCCCCGATGCGTTCAGGACAGTTGTAAAGTAAAAATGAGCCTACACTGGCCGCACAATGCACATTTTATTATTATTATACCCTACAATTTACTTATATGATTATATATGAAGGTATCACACAAAACGGGGCCCTATGAGCTTGTGGGCCCCGAGGCGACCGCCCCCTTGCCCCCCCTCTGGCTCCGCTACGACTCCCAGAACTTAAGTAGAGTATCAACCAACATGCCCAGCAAATACTCATGACAGAAGTCTGCTATGTAGCTTATCTTTGTGGTCAAGAAAATGTGAACTTTTTGCACTCTCACTCACATCCTGCTAACATAAGTACGAACACTACACTTTAACAACGTAATTACGCAACGTAATTACGCAATACGCATCCGTTTTCTGCACCATGGACAGCAGAGTTAGAGTTAGAGAGCAGAAATCTCCCAGTGTAACTTAAAACCGTTAATGTCAAAATGCAAAAAGGAGAGGGAGGGAGCAGAAGAGAGAAAGAGAGTAAAAAAGTAAAATATTTCCCAGATTTATAAGAGGGTAGGGCGATTTGATAGCTTACCTTAAGATGAACTTGCATAATTAATCCTTCAGTGGCTACAGCCTCGTTAATATCCTGACTGGGGCGACATTGGACCCATCACTTGCCTTCTTTTTTTGAAAAAAAATTGCCTGCTTTCTTTTTATTTTTTTAAGTTAGTAACACTGCAGAGCTAAAAACAGATTGATAGCGACCACTGTCGTCAGGGACGCTGGGACATCACATTTCAAGATATGAGGAGGGGGGGTACAAGTGTTGGGAAAGATAATATCTAGTGAAATCGATCATGTTGTTCTGATTTGCATTTGTAGTTATTTTATATGCATTAAATAATAGAATAGTCAATACAAATCGACACAGAGTAATTCCATAAATGTATTTAAAAAACAAACATTTACATTTTCCCCTGAAGCCAAGGTGTGGCAGCTGCCGTACCTTCATACCCAATTGACGCCCCTGGACAGCGTTAGATAACTAATTATATTGCTGGTAATCAACCATCATTCACCATCTAGTCAGTGTCACCTTACTGTAATTAGATGTCAACATCAGGTTTTTAGAGTAAACCCACTTTTCAACTATACAAATGTTGGAATACAACGTTGTTCCAACCTCACACTAACTTCAGGTGTCCGCTATCGCTGGCAACATTGAACCAATCACAGAACAGGACGTGGTACGACTTTTACCTCCGACACTTTTTATTGGTGGATTTGTGGAAGACGACTGATTTAAAAGTAAGTGAAAGTATTTGTCTGGTTTTAGTTACAACTGAACGAGTTGAATAAAGTTCGACTTACCAGACCGCTTCATTTCACTTTATATAGGTTTTATCGTGCGCCTTTTGTATGAAAATAAACCTGTTCATTGATATTTCGCCTGGTGCGCCTAATGGTCCGCAAAATGCGGTACCAGTTTTATCCATCAATGTGTTTGTGGTAACAACACAATATTTATTTATCCTTTTATGGCCAAAAATGACATACATTTCTAATACTTGTTTAAAAGTGGAGTAACCAGGGGCGTCAATTGGGTATGAAGGTACGGCAGCCGCCACACCTCGGCTTCAAGGGAAAATCTAAATGTTTGTTTTTTTAATACATTTATGGAATTACTCTGTGTCTATTTGTATTGATTATTCTATTACTTAATACATATAGAATAACTACAAATGCAAATCAGAACAACATGATCGATTTCACTAGTTATTAAACACTGCAAAAACTGAAAATCTTAACAAGAATATTTATCTTATTTCTAGTTAAAATGTCTAATCTTTAGTAAAAAAAAATCTCATTACATTTAAGACAAGACTCAAAAACAACCATTTTCTCCTGTTTCAAGTAGATTTTCACTTAAAATAAGTGGAAAAATCAATTTTTTTACTTGTAATGAGAAGATAAATCTTGTCCCACTGGCAGATTTTTCTACTTATTTCAAGTGAAAATTTACTTGAAACAGGTGAAAATTGTCAAATAAGTTATTTTTCTGGTGATGACTCTTGTTTTAAGTGTAATGAGATTTTTTGACTAAAAATGAGACATTTTAATTAGAAATAACACAAATATTCCTTTTTTTTTGTTTTTGCAGTGAGCGAGACTGCATTTACAGATAAGCTACAGAGCAGACTTCTGTGATGAGTATTTGCTGGACGTGTTGATTGATACTCTAGTTAAGTTCTGTGACTGTAACCTTGCCATACCTTAGCTTCCACTGAATTGACGCCACTGGGAGTAACTGTTTCTTTCCATTTCTAGATCTTTAAGCTAAGCTAAATGGAATCAGTCTTCTCATCACAACCCACCTTCAGACTGAGGTCACTGTTAAATTAATGTTCATCACTCCATCATTCACGACAATAAAGTGAGAGAGGCAAACGATTGAATGGTACATTGCATTAGGTTGGCTTTTTTTTTATGTTTATTTGACCGTTTATAGCTTAATTTGCAAGCAAGTGGGATAAAGACCTCTTAATAGCTTCTCAACTCTAAAACCATAACAAAATTTCCTTTACTGATGATGTGGCAGCTCTGTGATTTGCTGTGTTTCTGATTTTTAGGTGATTGGGTTCTTCAGTCAGCGTCTGGAGCAGGCTGGAAGTGACCTGTCAGTGGAGAGGGTGCAGGAGGTCATCATGAAAGGGGCCCAGGCTCTGCCAAACGACCGACTGAAGGTAATCTCCACACTCGCCACACTAAAGGATGGGATGGAATAGCATAGAGGACAGGAATTGGAAAATATGAAGCTGTCTAAGAAAGACCCCCAATACTTGTGTAGATGTAGCTGTGGAGAGTTTATTGTCAAAGCAGGGCGGCCGCAGGTCCTTAAAAAGTCTTAAATTCCATTTGTGCTAAAATAAGGCCTTTTAAATGTCTAAATGTGTCTTAAGTCTAAATCCAAGGGTCTTAATTTTAGAGGGAATGTACCCAGTCATCATTAAAAAGTTTATTTCATCCTTTTAAGGAGAATCTCCTGCAGAGGTTCTAAATCTGGGTTGCCAGGTTTGGCAAGTTTCAGTCAGATTGGGCTCAAAAATATATATTTGGGCTGTTTTTTTCTGGTTTTTAGCAAATATTTAGGAGAAATTATTAACAAAAAAGTGTCCATTATGGCAGAGAAAAGTAGAAGCGTGCACAAAAAACTCACTGATATTTGATTTGCTTTAATCTACTCTAGAGTGAATTTTTTTGGCTATTTAGTTGTGTTGTGCAGCTTGAAAAGTTTGATTTGGGCTGGTTTTTCATTATTTCGGTGCGTTTTACATCATGTTTGGGCTGGAATCTGTCAGATCTGGCAACGTCGACCTAAGCGCTGGATTTCTTAGTGACTTTTTGTATTTTTGGTTTATGCTATTAAAAAGTCAAACCTGTAGACACCCTGCAAAGACTTGGGGATATGTTCCCTGGCTGTGTGAAGAAAAAGTTGTTTTCTGTTCTTTCTTTTTTTTTTTTTTTTTAATATCTTTTTATTTCACAATAATTTTCACAATTCACATTTTCACATTCACGATTTCTATTCTACCCACATTCCTACCCTCCCCATAATTACCCTAGGGAAAAGAAAAAACAAAACAAAACCAAAACAAAAAAAAAACATACATTAAGGGAAAACAAAATTCAATAAATATTTAAAAAAAATAAATAAATAAAAAATATATAATGGCAGCAACAGCGATATCAAACTATATATATATATATCCATACATACATACAAACATACATACATATAAGGCACAAGTTCGAAAATAGAGATGCTCATTGGTCCCCTTTGGAAAAATTCTCCAGTTTTGAAAATAATGGAAACCAAAATTCTTGAAAAATATGACCACGGTTGTATTTTTCCAAAGTTAATTTTTCCAATGGTAAAAAAACTTAAATTTGATCCAAAAAAAACTTGAAAGTTGGAGGGGAATCATCTTTCCAAAGTAAAAGTATGCATTTCTTAGCGAAGTATTTGATCATAATTAATATCCTGCTGTTTTTCCGGGCTAACTGAAGATCCAGTGTGTCATTTAATAAATACAAATTTGGAGCTTAACTCAAAATTAATTTCTAGTTTTCTGTTCTTTCTGTTCTTTCTGAACATGTTAGGGAGGAGAGGTAAGGGACGGGGATATGAAATGGTTAAAGCGACACATAGGAAGAGCTACTGGGAATTGAGACAAAAGATCAAAGCCCAGGTCTCATTAGCATTGATGCTTATCTTCATCCCATCTCTGGCCTGCTGCACGTGAACATGTAATGACCTTTCAAGGAGAGGGAACGAGGGCGCTCGGGGGTATTTTGTCAAGGGCTCATAATTTGGGCGGGGGGTTGGGTGGAGACATGAATCTGCCATTGCACCTTGTTACCCAGCACTCCGAGCAGGTTCGGTAACCCTCCCTCCCCCCAGTGTTCCTCCATTAATCAGTGAGGAAATATGTAACCAACGGTCTCCACCAGCGCAGAAGCTCTTAATTGCATGTTTCATCATGTGTTTCGTGTTCGTACACTCGGCGGCTGCCTGCGAGGCATTTGTCTCACTAGCCGATGTGGAAGAAGGATGGCGCGTGGCAATCGGCCCAAGCTTTAATGTTGCAATTGGCCGTAAAGGAGCAGAAGCACGCGTGAATCATGTGGATAACCCTGTCATGTCCTTCAGCAGGAGTGTCGCACCTGTAGCAGACATGCATGAGGCCAGCACGAATACACATATGATGTTGTCTTTCTTTTTGCATTTGAATTCAAGTGTTTTTCGTTGACCGCAGGCCCGGGTCTACGAGGGTGCATCAGCATGCATTGCACCCTCAGTTTATGTGTTTGCATGCTCAGTTGAAAAGACGAAAAGAAAACTGACAAATGCGCGCGCGTCAGCCTGATTTATGGTTCCGCGTTAAATCGACGGCGTAGCCTACGGCGTAGGGAACGCAGCGACCCGCACCGTACGTTCGTGTCACCGCGTATCCTACGCCGTAAGCTCTGCGTTGGTGCAACGCGGAACCATAAACCAGCCAGTGTCCGTCACTCATCTGGTTCCAGCAGTTTCCTGCACCAGCAAGACGCTGCTCTGCTGCTCCGTTAACACAAAGTAACCATGGATATTCGGAAGTGGTTCAAGCACAACGACGCAAGAAAGTTTACAGGACTGTCTCAGAAAATTTGAATATTGTGATAAAGTCCTTTATTTTTCTGTAATGCAATTTAAAAAAAAAAAAAATGTCATACATTCTGGATTCATTACAAATCAACTGAAATATTGCAAGGCTTTTATTATTTTAATATAGCTGATTTATGGCTTACAGTTTAAGATTAAGCAATATTTAAATAATAAAAGGCTTGCAATATTTCAGTTGATTTGTAATGAACCCAGAATGTATGACATTTTTGCATTACAGAAAATAAAGGACTTTATCACAATATTCTAATTTTCTGAGACAATCTTGTATATTTATGGTTAAATTTATTTTTGTTGCTATGTTTTATTTTCTGTTGCTAGATTGTCTGATGGGTGAGGTAGCCCAGACTAAATGTAGCATTTTCTTTGTTCTGCAGCGATATTGCTGCAAAAATGCACTTGAAATACACTTCAAATATTCTTGTTTTGCTATTATTGTTCCGCTTGAAATTATGGGGAAATGCATAATTTTATTCTTGAATAACGTGCCAGGCATGTGCACCCCCTCTGATCTGAGATGCAGCCCTAGTCATCATTTTCTAGAACCGGCCCTGGTTGACCGTCACTGAGTCCAAACGTAATAAGAATCTGAACCCTCTTGCAAGTGTGTGAAAGTGCTCATATTAAAGCCTTTTACCATCCGAGTGCCGTCCAGTTCCACTGGGTAACATGAAGCAGAAGGAATACCGGGCCAATGTCTCCTCTGGGAGAAGTCCATGCCGTCTCATGGTTCCATCCCTCAAAGAAACAGCTCTCTCGCCTCCCATTGCCTCCCTTCGTCTTATGAGTTCATCCCGCTATTCAGCTCCCAATATGAAAATCCATAGGTTAGATTAATGTGTGGAATAATCAATGAGCTGGGGATTACTCAAATAAAGGAGTATTGGTATCTGGATCAGTCGCCCCTTCAAAGGGACGGCTGGAAGGGAAGAGATGTGACTAAAGTTGCTTTCGTCAACGAAAATTATGAGTAAATATCTTCGTCAACGAACCTTTATCACCTGAGGAAAACGAGACGCAACGAAAATGCTGGTCATGTGATGATAACGATAATTAAATATATAATGCAATATTGTAGACCAGGGGTCAGCAACCCAAAATGTTGAAAGAGTCTGTGTCTGGAGCCACAAAAAATGAAAAGTCTTGTATAAGCCTTAGAATGAAGGCAACACACGCTGCATGTATCTATATTAGTTATAACTGGGGGCGAGACTTTTTTGTTCATTATGCACTTTGAGAAAAAAGTCGAAATGTCGAGAAAAAAGTCGAGTAAAAAGTCGAAATTCCGAGAAAAAAGTCGAAATGTCGAGATTAATGTTGAAGTACAATCTCGAGATAAAAGTCAAAATGTTGAGAAAAAAGTCGAAATGTCGAGAAAACAGTCAAAATTTTGAGAAAAAAGTTGAAATGTTGAGAAAAAGTTGAGAAAAAAGTCAAAATTTTGAGAAAAAAGTCAAAATGTCGAGATTAAAAAGAAAAGGAAAAAGGAAAAAAAAGGGAAAAAAAGAAGAAAAGAAGGGAAAAAAAGGGAGCCACTAGGGCGGCGCTAAAGAGCTGCGGGTTTCCGACCCCCGTTGTAGACAAATAAAAACAAGACTAATCCTGCGTTCCATTTACCTCGGAAATCGGAACTCGTAACTGGGAATGGCGTCACAGCCGAGTTATCGGGGTTCCAGTTACAAAGTCGGAAAACAAGATGGCCACGTCCACGAAAGCTGTTCTAGTTCTAGTTCTGTTCTATTGTCCGAATACAAGCAACTTCTGGACAAATATGCGGTCCTTCTGCAACTTTCCAACACGGTGGGTGAAGAGGAAACAGAAATGAGCACAGCTCTTTTCTACTTACTGTTTACAGCGGGGGCAGCCATCTTGGAATGTAAACTCGGGGGTGGTGAAGATTCTCCGACTTTCCGAGTAGGAAATCCCACTTCGAGGGGTGTTCCAGTTGAAAATTCCGACTCGGAACTTGGAAATTCCGACTTCCGAGGACAAATGAAACACGGCATAAATGTTCTACCAAAGATCCTTAGACCCCGTCCACACGTAGCCGGGTATTTTAAAAAAAAAATATTTCCCCCCTCCGTTTATAAAAAAATTTGCATCCACATTACATCGTTTTAAAAAAAAAAAACCTTCCACACATAACCGAAGATCTGCGTTTTCGACCACATTCATAAGCATTCTAACCTGTAGATCATCTGCGGCTCTCGGGGAAGCTGCACCTGCGGCTCCGCGGGCTCCGCGGCTCCGCGGGCCCTACACCGTAGGGTGCGCGTCGCCGCGTACCCTACGGTGTAGCCTCTGTGTCGGTGTAACGCAGTAAGTGGTGGTCAAGACCAGAGACCATTTATTTAATAGCTTGGAGAACAGATGCTGGATCATCTGTAGTAAACAAAAGTCGCACATCAGAGCAGATTTGTTGTTTTGGAGCATAATGTGACGTTCGAAAACGCAAAACTCCGGTTGTGTGTGTCTACGCGCATCTACATAAACACAGTTTTCAAAAATCTTCACTTTGCCCGGAGTTTTTTTAAACCTTCGTTTATTTGCGTTTTCGTGTGGATGACAGGTCCAAACGTAGGAAAATATCTCCGGTTTAGCAGATATCCGCAGATATCCGGCTACGTGTGGACGGGGTCTTAATGTCCATGTTTTCAGTAGTTTCCTCTGGTTTAGTTCTGCTGCTGGGTGACGTCACGTCCTCAATCCCAGTCGCTGCAGCGGGGAATTCAATTTTTTTCAATTCAATTTTATTTGTATAGCGTCAAATACAACAAAAGTTGTCTCTAGGATCTTTCCAGAGACCCAGAACATGACCCTCGAGCAATTATTACATAAACAATGGCAGGTAAAAACTCCCCTAGTGGGAGAAAAGCCTTAAGCCAAACAGTGGCAAGGAAAAACTCCCCTTTAGGAGGGAAGAAACCTGGACCAGGACCTGGATCATAAGGGGGGACCTCCTGCCGGAGGCCAGAATGGGGGAGTCGGGGATCAGATCCAGAAGATGCAGCTGCAGGTTAGAGGCTGATGCCGTTAACGCAGAGCTCTAGGTTCACGTCAATTAAAAACAAAGTCACATAGAAAAACGCGGGGATCTTCTCTGGGGCTGGAGAAGAAGAAGAAGAAGAAGAAGAGACCATCTTTGGATACACTTTCCTACATAGACGTGGAAAAGAAAACCCAATGTTTCGTGGAAAAAGAAAAAGACGGGGAGAAATGTATAAAAATAAATATGTTGTAAACTCAAATGAGAGTTTTCTGTATCTGGAATTAATGTATTCTTGAGTCTATAAAGCAGGGGTGTCAAACTCATTTTGCTTGGCGGGCCGGATTTGACCAATCTTTT
This sequence comes from Cololabis saira, assembly GCF_033807715.1. Taxonomy (NCBI): domain Eukaryota; kingdom Metazoa; phylum Chordata; class Actinopteri; order Beloniformes; family Belonidae; genus Cololabis; species Cololabis saira. The sequence continues at coordinate 8,717,245 of NC_084597.1, read as the reverse complement.
TTCTCGCGGGCCGCACGCTCAAAACAGTGCAACATTTTTTTTCTAATTCTTTTCTTTTACTATTGTTATCTAATCCAATATCAGTTTAGTTAATTTTAAAGGAAATATGCACTTTGTTTACACTCTAATTATGTAAAATATATTTCTTCAGGATCTTTTCTTGAAATTTCTCATTCTCGTTATGTAAGATACTTTTAATATCATTTTACAAAGATAAACAGAAACAAGTATGTTTTTTTTATATTTCGCTTTTTTACAGGAAATTTAATTAAAAGCAAAATCTTTCTTATTACATCCAAGAGTGTTTCTTTGTGATTTAGAGATTTTTCCAGTACAATTAAGTGTATTTATTTTTAAAAATTGGCGCGGATATTTACGCCAGTGTGCCGAAAAAGTCAGCACTTCTCTTTTAACTGTTTTACTTTGACACTATCCTCGTATTCAAAACTTAAATTCTCCAAATAAATATCTTCTATCATCTTTTTTAGCAGTGATATTTATCCTGCGAAAATATATTATAGTAGTCAGTTAATAAAAATAAACGACCGTCTACAAAGAAATAAAATCAGCAAATGCATTCTAGAAAACTAAAAAAATGTTTGTGGAATAACGATGGATTTGTAGAAGAAATATATTATCGGATATGCTGCGATTCATGGCAATTATTTATGCCTTCCTTTTTAGTAAATTAACATTTTGTTTTTTTGCATTGGAAACTTCTCGCGGGCCGCATGAAAATCTCTCTCAGGCCGCACATTTGACACCCCTGCTATAAAGTAACAATAACATAATAATAAGATAACCTTGTTTGAATTGTAAAATGGGTTTGGCTAAATACAATCTTTGACTAAAACGAGACTAAAATGGTCCTGGACAATTCTGACTAAAATAAGACTAAAATGCTCAGACTTTTAGTCGACTGAAACTTGACACGACTAAAAGGAGGATGAACGTGACTAAAACTAATAAAAACTAAAATGATAGCTTGACCCAAAAACTAGACTAAAACTAAAATTGAAACAGGTTGACAAAAACAACACTAGATGTGACGGCGTTCAGTCGTATTATTCTGTTAGTGACGAGAGGTTGTGTGGTTGGTTTGGTTTCTCCGTTAAAAGAGAGAGCTGAGGTTGAAGGGCTGCGATTGATTACATTTGTTTGTGTGTTTGTGAGCAGGAGGATTGTGTCAAAACCACCAAGCCACATGTCATTAAACAAGGCGCTAGTCTTATCCTCCTGTCTGCATGTCTGCGGGATGACATGCACAGATGCATCGGAGAACTTTTGATGTCGATCTGGATGTAGATCCGAGAGCTTAATTTAAACAAACTTTGACATAGCTGTGCTCTTGCTCTCTCGTCTCAGCGTGAACAGCGAATGCCGATGGTTCCCATCTCAAAGGTATTGCTGTGTACATACTTATGTGATATATCACATAATATTGTATCTCATAAATACATGAATAATTGGACAGAAAACGACCCAGCATCAGATTCAAGCTCCAGCATCATCACCTCTGCTTTCATAGCCGGTATGTCTCCATGCGCCTTCATTTTGAAATGCATTACTCTTGCTAACGTTGCACGTAGCGTACCAAACATACTCCCGCTTTCATTCCAGGACCTCTGTAATGAATACTTTTGTTCTCAACATTGTTCATAAGCTTCACCTGAATAGAAACTCAGACTTTTAGAAAGAAATTACAAAGAATCCCTCATTTTTTAGTTGTTAAGGACTAAACCAACCTTTACATTCAGGGCATTTGAAAAAGCCCTTTTCAGTGCCAGGACTTCTTCTGGTGATGATTAATGATCTAATGAATTACAGCGTTTGCTGTGAGAAAAGCTGGTTTCGCTTTTTCAGGGTTATAATTGTGAACTGCAATTATTTCTGAATGTGATCTCATTTGAAAGAAGATGAGTTTTGTTTCAAAATGAAATTCTGTGAGTGGATGTTCACTTTCTGATAATGGCACTATCATAGATTATAGTTGTAATTATCAACGCCGTTATGCTGCAAATTTAAAATGTCATGTAAAACATATCCATGTAAAAAATGAAATATAAAAACATAACTTTTGCCTTTTTATTTCATCTTGAAGGGACATTTTTTGAAATCACAAGAATATTTGATTGGCCATTTTCACATCTTTCTCAATCATCGCCTCGACACTGTTTAAATGAAATGTCTGGAAAACTGTTGGTTGAGATTAGGCCTGTGTTGAAAAGATCGATTTTCCAATTCTAAATCGATTCTCATACTAATTCCTAAAAATCGATTCATATGTCTAAAGATCGATTTTTTTTATTTATTTATTTATTATTTTTTTTATTTTTTATTTTTTTCCATCATTACAACTTATGGTATTTTTTTTATGCCCAAAAAAGGAATGTTTTGTTGGACACGAGAATAACTAGTGCCATGTTTTTGTCTTTTAGATATGTTTAAAGGTATGAAAACATTAAAGTTTTCAGTTATAATTGCATAAATTGTCTATATGTAATTACTTTATATACTGTCTTGGTTATACATTAGCATAAAATGCTAAAAACCAAATTCTCTCAATGGGGAAATGGGATAAATTGATAATTCTGCCCCATGATGTTTCTGAAAGCAGTTCTATCAGCATTCTGGGAGCTGATTGGTCCTTACAGCATCATTAGCTGCCAATACTTGCTGTTGAATCTCAATATAATACTAGTATTAATATGTTGCAGAACTACAGTCATATAATTCATGCAACAGCTGAAAAAACAGTTTTAATAACACTAACTCAAATCGAGTCGGAATCGAATCGGATCGAATCAAAGTGTGATAATCGATTCTGAATCTTAAGAATCGGAATCGAATCGATTCTTTACATTTGAATCGATCCCCAGCCCTAGTTGAGATCATCTTGACAGATCTGGGTTCTTTTTAAGTGAAGGAAATGCTGTTGTTACTAAAACGCAGAACCAAGCCGGCTCGCTTGAAGGATTTAAGGGCCCGAGACAAAGACAAGATCATGCAAAATAGATCCCAGCTGAAAGAAAGGGTTAGAATAAGGTGCTAAATACCCTCGGGACGACCCTCAGTGCCTCGTCACTCAACTGTCCTTTTCCCTGTGTGTGTGTGTGTGTGTGTGTGTGTGTGTGTGTGTGTGTGTGTGTGTGTGGTTTAAGGGTGTGTGAGCCTGAGTGGCGCTCAGAGGCAGGGCCTGAGGAATGTGTTGTTTAGCCTGTCCTGCTGACGCCTTATTGAGCAGCGATAGCCTACAGACTCTCTGGCTCCTGGTGGGGACACGGAGGGGGTGGGACGGGGGATTACCAGCTGTTACTCAGTACCTGGGCTCTCATAGGCCTGATGGTTGGTCACCACCACTTTCCCACATGCTGGCAAGTCCTGGTGTCAGGCCCCGTTTACACGGAGCAAAAACTGAGGCGTTTTCATGCGTTTTGGCCGTTCGTTTACACGAAAATGGAGCTCAAAGTCACCAAAAACGATCATTTCTGAAAACTCCGGCCAAAGTGGAGATTTTCAAAAACTCAGTTTTCACGTTTGCGTCTAAACAGAGGAAAACGGAGATTTAGGCTTCAGAACGTCACATTATGCAACAGAAACGTCACCAGCGTCATGTGTGCGACCTGTGTTTACAATTTGTTTGGCCACCGTCAATATTTTCTTGTATTTTACTTGTTTTATATTCTAAAGTCACACTTAAAAGTAACTCCACTTCTCCGTCACTCCAAACGAAAGACTCTCGTTCCGTCTTGGAAGTAACTGGCAGTCCAGGCTGATTTATGGTTCCTCGTTTCACCAACGCAGAGCCTACGGCGTAGGGTACGCGGCGACGCGCACCGTACGTACGCTACGCCGACGATTTAACGCGGAACCATATTATTCAGGCTTCACACGTGTCATTTGTTGACGTTTTTTTCCAGGATTCTGATTGGCTAGCATGACTTTACGCTTCTCGTTACACTGCCCCCTGCAGGTTTGGCTGCTCATAGCACCTTAACAGCATTTTCATACGGGTTCGTGTAAACAAAGAGATTTTGGAAACGATCTTGTGTAAACGATGGAATTTTTCAAAACGTAGAGGGAGAATTATCCGTTTTTGTAAATACCCGGCTATGTGTAAACGGGGCCTCAGATAAATGCAGGAATTTCAGAGAACCTGATACTTGTGTCGGTTTCTGACGCTGTTCAAAATTAGTGCAATCAGGGATTTGTGGTACCGCAATATGAATACGTGTCCTCTGAAAATCCCAAAAATGACTCATGTTACTTTTATCAAGGGCAGATATAAGCCACCATGCTTGAGAAGCTGCGTAATTGCATAATAAGAAGGTTATTAGAACATACATAAATACTTGGGATAGTCTCACTGATTACACAAAGCGCTGCGTTTTCAGCAAAATAATTAAGACTTACGAGCTTTATCAAAGACTAGTGTTTTGACGTAGTATTTAGAAATGTAAACCGTGAAAGTGTGCTCCAAGTTCATATTTGCTCCCCAGCCACATTCTTCTCTGTCTGGCTGAGCTCGGACAGCACGGCAGCGTTCAGAGGAGGGAAAGGGAACACAGAGTCCTGAGCGGAGATATGAGGCCAGCCAGTCAGTCTGTGTTCAGGGGCGAGGGCCCGACCCGCCAGGACCCATGACTAGCTGATATGATCCCTGGCCAAGTGGGTCCAGACAGCAGGGACGGAGAACAACAGGGAGTTACGGTAGATATGTAAGGAGAAAAAGCCCCAGTGAGGAAAGAATAAGGCACGTACAGTACGTGGTATCGATGACGTGATGTTGCGGACTGGAGATGCTCTACTCCCCTCAGATAGCACTGAAGCCCGGGAGTCTTGTAGTGATATCTGAGACTTCTCGTAGTACAAAAATCCTCCAGTTGCTCTGTTCAATATAGAAGTGGAAAAACGGGGGCCATCGAGATTCAGAGATCACTTTTCCATTTTTTTCCCCCTTTTATTGTGTACCGTCTGTCTCTTGGAAGTAAAGTTGCTTTCGTCAACGAAAATTATGACTAAATATTGTTGTCAACGAACCTTTATCACCTGAGGAAAACTAGACGAGATGCAACGAAAATGCTGGTCATATGACGATAACGATTATTAAATATATCATACAATATTGTAGACGAATAAAAACCAGACTAAAATGTACATTACAAAATAAAAACTATGGTAAAATGTGTTTTCATTTTATATATATATGTGTGTGTGTGTGTGTGTGTATATGTGTATATATATATATATATATATATATATATATATATATATATATATTATATTATATATCTCCTCTGGGGCTGGGAGAAGAAGAAGAACCATCTTTGGATACACTTTCCTACATAGACGTGGAAAAGAAAACCCAATGTGTCATTCAAAAACAAAAAGATGGGGAGCAATGCGGAAAAATAAATATGTTGTAAACTCAAATTAGAGTCTTCTATATCTGAATGAATGTAATCTTGAGTCTATAAGGTAACAATAATATAATTTTTTTTCATTTCATTTCATTTATTCCATTCATGGTATATCTTCTTAACCATGTTGTACAAAATTCCAAGAAGTACACATTATCACCATGAAAGAAAAGGAGCAGGAAGAAGAAAACTAATAATAAGATAACCTTGTTTGAATTGTAAAATAGGTTTGGCTAAATACAATCTTTGACTAAAACTAGACTAAAATGCTCAGACTTTTAGTCGACTGAAACTTGACACGACTAAAAGGAGGATGAACGTGACTAAAACTAATAAAAACTAAAATGATAACTCGACCCAAAGACTAGACTAAGGCCCCGTTTACACATAGCCGGGTATTTACAAAAACGGATATTTCCCCCTCTACGTTTTGGAAAAATTCCACCGTTTACACGAGATCGTTTTCAAAATCTCTTCGTTTAGACGAATCCGCATAAATATGCTGTTAACGTCGTGCCAGCCAATCAGAATCCTGGAAAAAACATCAACAAATGACACGTGTAACTTCCAGTTAAGGCTGATTTATGGTTCCGCGTTACACCAACGCAGAGCCTACGGCGTAGGGTACGCGGCGACGCGCCTTGTACGGTGCGGGTCGCCGCGTACCCTACGCCGTAGGCTCAACGTCCATTTAACGTGGGACCATAATTCAGGCTTTACTTCCAAGATGAACGAGAGTCTTTCGTTTGGAGTGACAGAGAAGCAGAGTTACTTTTAAGTGTGACTTTAGAATATAAAACAGGTAAAATACAAGAAAATATTGATGGTGGCCAAACTAATTGTAAACACAGGTCGCACACATGACGCTGGTGACGTTTCTGTTGCATAATGTGACGTTCTGAAGCCTAAATCTCAGTTTTCCTCTGTTTACAAGAAAACGTGAAAACAGAGTTTTTGAAAATCTCCACTTTGGAAATGATCGTTTTTGGTGACTTTGAGCTCCGTTTTCGTGTAAACGAACGGCCAAAACGCATGAAAACGCCTCCGTTTTTTACTCCGTGTAAACGGGGAACTAAAATTGAAAGAGGCTGAGAAAAACAACACTAGATGGAAGTGGTCAGAGGTTCATGGGGCCTTTCAAGTATCTTTTGTTTCTTTTCAGTAGACATGCTTGAGAAGCTCATGATTAGAGGGAAAAAGATGTTTCCTGCATCCCCTTTTACTACTTTTTTGAATTTGTGACAGCCTTTTGAGAGGCAGTAGTTCATGCTTTATTAATCTTTATTTACTTCCGAGCTCGTTCATTTTATGTTTCAACTCATAATACTTCTGCAGGATGTGGAGCTTATTTGTTGAAACTGCTTCTTGAGTTGGATCAGCGACTTCCAGGAGTCTCGTCGTCTACGTGAGGTTTGCCAGGAAATGAGTAGAGATGTAAGGAAGTCACTGTTCCCAGCCAAGAAATGACCCGGTCTCTGCAACCGCAACCTGTCATGTAGAAGTATTGAACAACTAAATGTTTGTCGGTGAACTTTGCCCACGCTTGCTGGCTGATTTAACATCTTGACGCCAGTGCTTGACGTTACCAACCATTCGCAGCCTCGTCCTCTGGTTGTAGCTCCGTGTTTAATGTGTAAACACGAGTGTGGTATTGGGCTCATTTCAAATTTCCAGCCTGAAGGTAAAGAGGAAGATGTACTTCCTGGAATGAGATGGAGATAAAAGTTGTGGAAATATATGTGAATGAGGGAGAAAAAAAAAGGGCTGACGCCACAAGCTGCACTTTATTAAAGAGCATATAACCAGTTCAGTGTTCCTCTGCTGATGTTCATGTGCATAGTAGCGACTAAAATCATCATGACGCTCGAGACGTTGCTGCATGTTCCTGATGCATTTTAAAAATGTATTTGCATAATCATTTGGATACATTTTCTTCCCTTTCATGCTTTTGGAGATATCTTATACCACAAATGTTGACATGGCAGTATCTGTTGAGTGATGCTTTAATCATTTTAATGAGCTTATTAGCATAACTGGTGAGGTTTCGTACTTCATGACTAGGGATGGGCGGTATGGACTAAAACATTTATCACGATAATTTCTGGCATTTATCCCGATAACGATAAAAATGACGATTAAAAAAAACAAACAATTTAACTCCACCTTTTTAACTATAAATCTATCACCACATTCAGTCTTTGGAGCCCCCAAAACACTGCTCTAAGAGAATATTAAATGCTACTAAACTACACCAATTAAATTGAATTAATAAAAACCAATTAAATTAGTACAGCTGTACTGCAAAACTGTAATAACTCAAATGAAACAAGTTTGAAATGTAAGAACAGATTCAACGTTTATTCAAACTGCATGGCTTAAACAGTGGGATAACAGTGAAAACAGCAAAAGTACCATTGTCCTTCAAGTTTTCTCAGCTTATAAAATCACAAAGTAGAAAAAAATACAACCTGATAAATAAAGAAACAGGACAAATAAATAAAAGTTCACTGAAAATAAAATCCTGTCTTCTAATATAAATAAAATGTGCAAATTAACCTGTGGTTGGAACATGCCACAAATTAGATACTATTACAATTTTTTTTCGTAATAGTCAAACGTTATATCAAAATGTAACAACCATTTCCTTCTGTTTTTGCAGACTCTGCACATAATAGATGATGTTTGCTCCTCGTGACTCTTTTTAAATCCAAACCAGTTCCAGATAACGGAGCTGGAGCCTCGTTTAACAACGAGCTCCTCGCTCTCAGATCCGCCTTCCGCCATCTTTGTTACACAAAAACGTCACCAACGGGAATTTATCGTTTTTACAGCGAGATGACAAATTCTTACCGTGGGGAATTTTTTTTGACGGTATATCGTGAACGGTAAAATATCACCCATTCCTATTCATGACGATTCCTGCTGGACATTAATCTCCTCAGCAGTCTGATGTTTTAGCACTCGCGCCTGACAGGCCGTTATATATAAACAATTTCACATTAAAATGAAGAATTTGCTTACAGGTTAAAAAGCCTGGGTTGAGCAACTGTCACATTCAGTGTCATATGAACATTTGATGAGCTCGTAGGTTATGAGACAAGTCACCTACACACAAATGCCAGGCGGGTAACACAGCTTCTGCATTGTGTCTAGCCATCACAATGGCAGCGGTGTGTGTGTGTGTGTGTGTGTGTGTGTGTGTGTGTGTGTGTGTGTGTGTGTGGTCTAATCTGGGTAGCCTGGCATATGGCCTGTGACCCCGCAGGCCCTCTGTCTGTGTCATTATGATACCGATAGTGTGGCTGTGAATAGAGCCAGTCAGGACTCAATAGAGCAGAGCAGGACCATTGCATAAAGGCCACAGCGTCTGTCTGTCACCGCAGACTGATTACTGGAGCGCGTACACGCATGTGTAGACAGAGGAGGGTGTAATGAGGTACCGCTGTATTATTGATGCTCCTCTTCTGATGCCTACCTGCTGTTAGGTGGGCTGACGGATACGCGGCCTGCTATGATTGGTGTGGGATTCCAGTAGGAAGAATATCTTCCCCTTGTTCTTCTGAAAGGAGCTCAATATCTCTGAAAAAAAATTAATTCATTGTATTTGGGTCAATGACGTGACGCCTATATTTTCTGAAAAACATATTTTTTTTTCAATTCAAAAAAGGTTTAAATGGATAAAAAAATACCATATATATGACCTTCCTGTCCCACATATGGACTCACTTGAATTTTGAAAAAAATACTAGTTATTTGTGATTTTGTTGTTGTTTTAAGCGTCAAAATGTCATGTGGTGCGACCGTCCGTTCATGACTCTTGTTTTGAAGACTTTTTTGAAATCACTCTATTTCTAAAGTGCTTTACAATCAAATAACAATCAAAGAAAAATCATCATTTAAAAGCAGTCCAATACCGGCCTCTGCGTCATACTTTACTCAGAACTGAAAGCCAAAGAGAATAAATAGGTTTTAGCATGGACTTGAACATATCTAAAGTCGTGAGTCATGCATCACTGTCCCCGGGGAAAATAAAGTCAAGCCACTCCAGCCATCACCTCTACGCTTTAGTCCTGTCAGCAGAACATCCGGTGGGCCGCCATGCTCTCTGGAGTTCTGCTGGATAAGAGGATACCAATCCATTTAAAATGTTAAAAAGTCAACAGTAAAATCTTGAAATCAGTCCGATGGGAGTCAGATGGGTGGGCCGATGGAGGGAAGACAAGACTGGAGTTACATGATCAAGCTTCTTGGTGCCAGTTTATTAATTAAAAGTCTAGATAATCTCATAACGTCATTGTTTGAATTAACTGTAGAACAAAAATATTTTGTAAAACCTTTGAAGATGCTCTCTGAGCTCAAAGTGACCCAGTTGCAATGTTAACTGTGCAACTTAAAAACCCAAACTGAAAAAATTTGCAGTAAATGTGGATGATTTTCTTTTTCTTTTGTAGTTGTTAATGATTAAAGCATATTTACAGTTTAATCATTATTGCACAACAGGTCCAAAGCTCCCATTGCAATCTGTACGTAACCTTTTCCCGTACAAACCTTTTCCATTTAGGGAAAGGGGGTCCTTCACTTGTCCTCCCTCCATTTTTACCACAGAAATCAGGGCTAAACAGCCCTCCAGAAGAGAAACGTCACCTTCAAAACATCATTAGGAAGGAGATATTTTTTAAATAAACCAAAACCTTGATAAATCCACGCCCCCTTACTCGCACTGAGTGGCAAAAATGGCTGCAACTAGTGGAGAAGACGGGATAACAGCCGATTATCGGCTTAAATTAAAGGCAGTTGGACTTGACAGTGACCCGTACAGTTACCCCAAGAACCAGTAGTCCATGGACATTAATATTTGGCCACGAATGGATTTTCTTGATATTTATATTTACTTAATTTCTACGCCGGGGAAATACACGAAGCAAAGCTTGAAGGTTTACAAAAGTCTTGACGCTTGGTCCGACTTCAAGGCAGGATTTGTTGGAGAAATTAAAATGATGACGACACTGAACTTTATGATTTAACCGTTTAACGTTAGCTACCCAAAAATCCAACATTACCTGATACAAAATGGGAACTGCCAATCCACGTTTCGGTGCCTGGAATCCAGTTGTTTCTGTGAATTGCAGAGATCCATTTGTCTCTCTTAAAGGAGCATGAGGCAGGATTGAGGCAGGATTTATGAAAATAATTCGTATACGTTTTAAGTTTTCTAGTAATAATGTCAGATGAAGCGTTCCAAACCAAAAAGAATGAGCCCTCTAGTGTATCTCTCCGTTGCCTTGAACAGGCTGTGTGCTGCAAAATGTGCTGCAATTGTGGACCCGAATTTCCCGCCCTGTCCTGTGGATGTGACGTCACATGACGCTGCATGCACGTTCTCCCCGTTCTCCCGTGCCGGCTTCACTGTTGTCTGCAGTACCCCCGACGGCCGTCGTGGCGAGGGTGGCGCTAGAGAGTCTTAAAAGGAGCCTCATGCTCCTTTAAGCTTATTTTTCGGCAGTCTGTAAAACGATAACTCCGATTTCTTGCTAAATCCATGACTACGTTTACATGCAGTCAAAATTCGGGTTATTGCTAATATTCCGGTTACTGAAACATTCGGAATAATCTGTTATTATGCGTGAGCAAACAGGGTTATCCCTGTTTACATGGTAATTAATCATTTGGGATCTCGATCAAAACAGCGACGCATGGAGAACGTGATGACGCAATTACCGTCATTTCCGCTTCTTCTTCCTGTATCCAAATTCAAAACAAATGCTGCTTCGCGCAACTTTTCCCTCACCTCCGCTCTTTCCCGTTTATTCTGACCGAAACAAGATGACATTATATAATATTATTAAATACGAATATTATAATATTAATAATATTATTATACTTAACATTATACTTATGACATATACGTAGCACTTAGCAACCAAACCAAACTAATAAATTCTCCGGAATGAGTATGGATAGCGCATACTATTGAGTACGTTCTAATGTTTCGGACTAACTAAAAAATCTTGCATACTCATTTTACATACTCTTTAGGGTGGAAGTATGCAATTTCGGAAGCAGCCCATGTTTATAAGAACTTCCTGGACTCAAAAGACCAAGATTCCTTGCGAACAGAGCATGCGCAGAAAACAAATTCCTGTTCCTTTTGATGGGGATATTCCGTTTGGTGTTTACATGACCCAATATTCGGGTTTTAAAAGGAGTAACCCAGGGGTCATATTCGGGTTTTTAAAAACCGGGATATGAGCAATTTCGGGTTATTCAAAGGGGTTATTGGTGTTTACATGGCCGTGCAAAACCGGGTTATTGCCGGGTTAAAACCGGGTTATTGCTAATATTCGGGTTTTAAAAGGGTTATTGACTGCATGTAAACGCAGTCTATGAGTACAGTTGATCGCACAACAGCTATTTCCCATTTTAGATGTTTTCCAGTTGCTCAAACTGAAAGTTTTCGCTGCCACTCAGTCTTTCTGCCACTCAGTGAGCGTAACCCGCTGTGAAGTTGCATCTGTGACGTCATGCACATTCCCTCTATTCCACAAAACTAAACGAGAGGACCCGTTCAAGTTTCCTTAAACTGAATACCATATATAAAAAAGAAATGTTGATGTGAAGTTTCTTCATCAAGCCGTCGTCACTCTCCACACTTCATGTACTGTATCAGCTCTGAATCTGTTCCTAATATAGCTGGATCTCTGGTTCTTTGCGTTGCTGCCAAAGGTGGGCACGCAAACCACCTACAAGAGCAAAATGGATTAAGTTGAATTTGCTTCATTAATTTTGAACAAAAAGTCCTCTGTTGCAGCTTTATGCGTCACCATAGCAACTAAATGCTATAAACGGCATGATCATTTCATCAAACAGAGTAGATAAATGTGGTGAAATCTCTCTTTTTTTTTTTTTTTTTTTTACAAGCCTGTCTGTTTATTTGTCCATAAACATCCCCAGCCGTTTTAATTGACTTTTTAAAAATAAAACACACCAGCATATGTTATGAAACTAATTAGAGCTGCAGCTACAGATGAGATCTACCGCTGGACGCTTTATCCACACATTTTCTAAATCGGGTTTCATCTGCAGTTCTGATGATTCAGCGGGGAGCTTTTTCATGTCCGTCCAAGCTGCAGTTGCTCCCCAGGCGTGAGTCATGCATCGCCGTCTATAGGGAAGATAATTTTTTACTTCTGGAAGCAGGACCGCTCAGAAGAAAAAGGCTCTCTCCGCTTTACAGCGCTACACCGGTGTTGAGTGTTTAGTCATCCACCGTCAAACGTATGACTCCAGTAGCAGAGCTCTGTTTTCCGCCCGCTTGCACTTCAGATAAATGTTTGTGGGGCACAAGTAAAAGCTTTCTACCGACTTAAATTTCCAAATAAATGTCATGCTTTTTTGAGTGCTGGTTCTTTAAATGTGACAAGTTTTAATTTAAATTTATTTTATTTGGTAAGGAGGGACAGTGCACATCATTATGCATTTTACAAAATAAAAGCAGATGCACCCAAATGTAGCCTATTGGCTAATTCCCATTGGCAGTCCCCGGCTAGAATATAAAAACAAGCAAGTTTAAGAGCAATACAATGTTCAGTTAAAAAAATACAACCAACCACATAACACATTTCATAGTATTTTTACATTTATAGTTTATAAGTTACTGTTATAAGTTATAGCAGCAGGCTAAAGTAAAGAGCAAGTGTCTATGTAAAGTGTCACAGCTATAAAGTGCAGAGTAGAGGTATAAAGTACGTGGTGCATGGGGTTATGGACTTAAGAAAGAAAAAATATATATAAATAAACAAAAAATAATAATAATAAATAAATAGATAATAATAATTAAAATAAAAAAAACAACAACGAGGGGTATTGTAGGTGGAATGGGGTTGCAGCAATGCAAAACCGGGTCATGCTATTGTTTTAGATGTGGTGTAGAAGAATTGATTTTAGTATTTAGTCATTGTACTGTGGGAATGGGGAGAAAAAAGCAAAAAAAAAACAATACAATGCATTAACTAAAGGAGAGGTAGTAGTAATAACAGTAAGACAGTACTACATGACAACAGCGGTTACGTCAAACATGGTCACAAGTTTGTCTGTGTAGCAACCATTTTTTCAGGTCAACTTTAAATGTATCATATGTGTCACATTCTCTTATTGTAGTTGGTAGACTGTTCCATATGCGGTTACCCACGCAAGAGAGTACTGCCTGTCCACATGATGTGCGTCTGTGTGGGATCATGCAGTCACCTCTTGCAGTAGCCCTCAAAAGTCAAATAGTCTGCTTTTAAAACAAAAAAAAAACAACACATTTTGACAATTTCTTCTCTGTCTTTTTTTTGTGTGTGAATAGAAATTTCCAGAGCTGAAGTTTAAGTATGTGGAGGAAGACCAGCCAGAGGACTTCTTCGTCCCGTACGTCTGGTCCTTGGTCTTCAACTCTGGCGTCGGCCTGTACTGGAGTCCTCACGGCATCGAGCTGTTCAGCATGGACTCTGGCTGAAAGACCGGCATATTCTTCCCCCGTTCAGTACAGAAGAAAAAGACTGATGGCACGTGTGTGTGTGTGTGTGTGTGTGTGTGTGTGTGTGTGTGTGTGTGTGTGTGGGTGGGTGGGTGTGTTTTGGGTGTGTATGTAAGTTTGTGTGTGCATTAACCTTTGTTAGTCTGTGCACGCTGCTTTGAAAGTGCCTCGACCTTGTACAGGATGATGTTCCTTTTTTATGCAGCACATCCTCTGTCCTCCTCATTATAACAATCCCCGTGCTTCTACACTGTGAAGCTTTATTCGTGCTGGTTACCAGTGCACACAGGTACTCCGAGTCATCTACGCCTAGTCCTGCAGTGAATTCCTGTTTTAACGGCACACACATCGACCGACGCTGCAGCGTGGCTCTGAAGTCTGACTTTGGCTAAATCTCCACATTGTTGTCATGCTTACAAATAAAAGGTCACGTAAAACATGCAGCCAAAGTGTGGTTAACACCCATCTAGGGCTGCTCAAATCCTCAAAGACACAACTTATATTTGTCTTATATTATACTTTAGTCGTTTAAGCACAGTCTTCTGGGTGCAGCAGGTTTTAAAGAAAGGGATCGCGGTTTTTGAAGTTAAGTAATAAGTCCTTTGTTCTGTTGAGCTGAAATATGCAGGAGTTAGTGTTGCTGAATGTTCAATGCCCCTCTTCCAAGAACGGTTTAATCAAAGCGTGATTTCACTCCCTGGATGACATTGGCAGTCTGTATCACTCTGATTCAGGTGATTTTATCGTTGCTTCCAGTTCCTTTACTTCACTCTATCACATCTTCCTTTGCATCTTCCTCGATGGTAAATCAAGGCAAATAAGTAAACTAGGACACACAGTAAATCTCCTGCCTTGCCATGTACAATTGCGACAATCTCTTGATTTTGTTACTTCCTTCGCATGTTTAACTAGAAACTTAAGTTATTTATTTTCATGTATATTGTTTTTTTTATATATATATTCAATACAGTTAAATGCAAATGGTGGTAGAACCAAGACAACTATTGCTGAGAAAAGGAAAAACAATAGAAGTACAATTATTTCAAGCTGGGAAAGTGGCTCTTTATTATTGCATATGACATGAACAACAGCGGTCATTTTGTGGGAAAGTTTACTTTGAAAACAGGACTTTAAATAAAAATTTGAAATCCACCTCAGTGTTGTGTAGTTATTGAATAACAAGAACTGTTGCCCCATTCAGGGAAGTTTTGGTGCAGGTTATTTGAAAAGTACTCTGGCACAATCGTTCATTTAATTTAATGTATTTATGTCTTCTTTTTTGTCTCATGGGGTTTTCGTTTGGGTTTGCTGCTTTTATTTGACCGTATTCCAATTTTAAATGCAAGATTTAAAAAAAAGTTGAATAGTCTAATCCAGGGGTCGGCAACCCAAAATGTTTTAGAGCCATATTGGACCAAAAACACAAAAAACAAATATGTCTGGAGCCGCAAGAAATGAAAAGTCTTGTATAAGCCTTAGAATGAAGGCAACACATGCTGCATGTTTCTATATTAGTGGGGGAAGATTTTTTTTTTTTTATTATACACTTCGAGAAAAAAGTCAATGTCGAGAAAAAAGTACAAATGTTGAGAAAAAAGTCAAAATTTCGAGAAAAAACTCTAAATGTTGAGAAAAAAATCGATATGTTGAGAAAAAAGTAGAAATGTCAAGATTAATGTTGAAGTACAATCTTGAGAAAAAAGTCGAAATGTCGAGAAAAAAGTCGAAATGTTGAGAATAAAGTCAAAAACTTTGAGAAAAAAGTCGAAATATTGAGAAAAAAGTCGAAATGTCGAGGAAATAGTCAAAACTTCATGAAAAATTCTAAATGTTGGGAAAAACATCGAAATGTTGAGAAAAAAGTCCAAATGTCAAGATTAAAAAGGAAAGGAAAAAGGAAGAAAAAGAGAGGAAAAAAGGGAAGAAAGAAGAAAAAAGAGAAAAAAAGGAAAAAAGAGAAAAAAGAAGAAAGGGAAAAAAAAAGGTCAAACATTTTTGAAAAAGATCCAGGAGCCACTAGGGCGGCGCTAAAGAGCCGCATGCGGCTCTGGAGCCGCGGGTTGCCGACCCCTGGTCTAATCTAATTCAGTCCCATTCAATTAATCAAGATGATTTAACTAAAATTCAAACCTTAAACCAAACATTGGCAAGGAAAACTCCCCTTTAGGAGGGAAGAAACCTGGACCAGGACCTGGATCAGAAGGGGGACAGCTGGGCAGAGTCCTTGGAACGGGTTTCATGAAAATTTTGCAGAAGAAAAAATGTTGAACATTTTGAACTTTTACCAGCATTTTGAACGAAAGGAAGTTGGTTTGGATCGTGAATAGTTGGGTTTTAGTTTCATACATTTACATAGATATTTGCTGCTGAACACGTTTTCACGAGCACATTTTGACATCTTTGAGCATGTCCTATTTCCAAGGTTGGAAAGAAAGATGTGGAATGCAACTCATTTTCTGATAAATTATTGATAAAGAGGCTGAACTGGATGATGTGTTTTCCCTACTTTCTCGTTAGGCTATAAGTCAATTGCTGCTAACTGCAGCATCGTATTTAATACACACAGTGATAGATCATCCTATCTGTCTCTCACATCTCCAAGAGAGCTTCTTTATGCGTTTCTCAAAGCTATTTATTAAAGTTTGATCATCCCTTCTTGCTACTGGGGTTAAAAAACACTGAGGAATAGAGACTTGAAAATGTTGAAAAGTTATTTATCCGTTTTTCCTTCCTTCAATTTTCTGTCCCCAGCTCAACCTGATCAAAAGTTGAAGTATTTCATTGACGTGACTTAGCATATCAACTAAATCTAGACCCGGGGTTTAGGATTCGGTGCATGTATATCCATGAAGTTCTTTCCTTTGTGGACGTCACTGCTCCCTTTGCTCCTCCTGACAGCAGAACATTTCTCCTTCTGCACAGTAAGCGAGACAAAAGAAACATCTGCCTCGACTCCCAACTGTCGCACACTATCAGTTATCACAGAGTATAAGCGCACTAAAGTAGTGAAAGTGCCTCATGTCTTTTTTTTTGTCGTCATGGCTGCAGAGGCATCAGAAACAGAGGCGGCGTGTCGCTGCAGAGGGGAAAAGTTTACAACACAATGGCCCCCACTGTGCCACCGAAGCTCCCACATCCCAAGAGAATTTCATGCATTTTAGCTCCATTGTGACGATTTTCATGCTTGAAATTCTCGCACTCTCAAGGACAACATAATGGATGCGATTTGATGTAAAGAATGGCTCGTTTTCAGCATGGGGTCGACGGTAGGTGAAGGTGACACCGCACGCTCGGTGACACCGAGGGGCTGTCTCGCTCCGCTCCGACTCTCACCTGCTCCCAGCTCTATTATCATAGTGCCAGATGGTTGAGCGGAGGTTTCCACAGCGACATGGCTGTCCTTGGTCCTTGGCGGTGCAGGGTGACCTTACCAACAGCTCCCATTTCAGATGGCAGAAGCAAGATAGATTGGGGCTGCGGATTCTGGGATGTAGGTGTGTGGGTTTTAAAAAAAAGATCTAAACACCATGTTTGTGCCTTCTCTTCAAGGCCAAGGTGGGATTGTGTTGACTACCAGTTGACTGTGACTCCAGAAACCGAGGTCACATCCAGATCAGATTCTACATGAATGAATGAATGAATGAATGAATGAATGAATTATTTTATTTTCGTGTCCAGACATTTAAATGACCCATCCCTCATGGGATTACACAGACACATTAATTACATCAAAATATAACATTCCGGTGTGTAAACCACCTACTTCCAGCTACAAATAATAATAATGATAATAAGCAGCAACAAATAATAATAATAAATAAAATTAAAATTGAAATTAAAACAAAATAAAATAAAATATCCCACACTAGAAAATGAAAAAAAAAAATAAAAAATACACCCACAGAAATACCGACCCACACGCACACAGCCCCCCCATACCCTGGTCCATATAGTTAGAGAAATAACAGGAATAATCGTTCAGTTGCGGCTACAAGCAGCAAAATTGTCACACATTCTCCTTAGGGGTTGCTCTTTTGATAAAACCATTGTGCCAAAAAAAATTGGTTGGGTTTTTTTTTGAGTTTTTTCGGGTTTATTTTCGGGTTTTTTTCGGGTGTGTTTTGGGTTTTTTCGGGTTTATTTTCGGGTTTTTTCTGGTTTATTTTCGGATGTGTTTCGGGTTTTTTCGAGTTGGACCCATGGACTTACACTTTGACTTCCTTGTAACATATATCAGTCCCAGAATCCTAATATTTTGCAAAATTTGAGTTTTTTTTGTTATGTTTGACACTGGTAAAATGGATGGCAGTGTATACTTTAGTATTGTTAGAGGTTTTGTGTGTGTGTTTTTTTTTTTGGCACAATGGTTTTATCAAAAGAGCAACCCCTAAGGAGTATGTGTGACAATTTTGGTGCTTGTAGCCGCAACTGAACGATTCACCTGTTTTCTGCCTGTTGTTTCTCTAACTAATAATTAGATCATATCATAACTCACTCCACAACAGCCAATACCAACCCTTACAGACAGTTGAACCAATCCATACAATAATAATATGCAGTCCATGTCACAGAGAAACACACACAAATTGAGGATTTTATCCCATATAAGTTACCTTTCTCCTTCTATCCCAGGCTTTAAATAAAAATTCAGAAAAAACTAAAATATTTTCAAAAAGATATTCAATTAAAACGCCTTCCTCCATACTTAACAGATCTAAATCAGGATTATAAATTCTTTCAAACAAAACGTGACGTAAATCATGATATAAAGGACAATATAAAAGAAAATGAATTTCACTCTCCACCACATTTAATTCACAGTACTGACATATTCTATTTTCTTCAGGTTCACCTCTATATCTTCCTGTTTCAATATGCAGGGGTAATATACCACACCGTAACTGTGCACAGAGTGATCTCTTACTTTTAGCCGGATTATAATTAACATATTTTTCACATTCATACTTTTTCTTAAATTAAATCTTAAGTTTTGGCTTCTGCAGGATTTCTTTTACCCATAGTTGTGCATATTTAGACTGAATATGGTCATGAAATTCCTCTATCACTACCTTTTTCATTTGAAAATAATGTTCTTCAAGTCCTCCCTCTACTAATAAATCAAATATTTCTGAGGCCCATTCACCACCAACTGAAAAATCCCAAAGAAAAACTTTACTAGCAACCCTATTAGTTGGT
Source organism: Cololabis saira (assembly GCF_033807715.1). Taxonomy (NCBI): domain Eukaryota; kingdom Metazoa; phylum Chordata; class Actinopteri; order Beloniformes; family Belonidae; genus Cololabis; species Cololabis saira. The sequence goes on along the minus strand of NC_084597.1, from coordinate 8,698,111 downwards.
AAACCTAACAGCCTGTTCCACAATCTCACCATACTGGACTTCCATCTGGTTTGACAAAAATCCCACCCCATATCTCCATTTATTGCCAGAGTAGGTGCATATTTATGAAGACCCAAAAAAAATCTAATAGCTCTATTATGAATATTAATATTCTTTTGAAACCCTTTATAACCCCAAATATCTACAAGTGATGTGGAAAGTCGGGCACATGGAGACCGCTTTGCGACCTGGAAGTCATTAATGTGACCGATCACCACAGTAACGGCGGGAGGGAACCTTCGGCTCAGCAGTTTTAGGATGAGGTCAGAGCAAGAGGCACGAATGAGAACGACTCTCGTTAGATTTGAATATGAAAGTAAACGCAGGCACACAAAACATCCTACTGTCCTGCAAATCTCCACTGGAATGAAAACAATGTCTGAGTGGGCTGGACCTTTTAATGGAAAGACAAACAAACAAACAAAGAAAAAAGAAATCACAAAGACAAATGAAGAGCAGACAGAGGCATCGGCATGATCTTGATGTCTGCAAGAAACCAGTTAACTTATCTTAAGTGACAAATAAGATGCAACGTAAGTAAACAAGCTCCGGTCAGTTCAGCTCAGGAATAACGTTGCTTGAAGGCGCTTATGTCATATTTCTACTTATACATTAAAACTTTAGTTTGCTCGAATCAATCAGTGCGGTGCAGCACATCAGCATTAAAGGAGGCATTTTCCCTTGTTTTTTCACATTCAAACACAACATGAATTCAAATCTCCTTTTCAAAAAGATGCTTTAACAAAATTTGTTGAATGGGAAAACGATCTCATTCACAAAGTTGTAGAAAAGAAATAGTATTGAAACCAACCAAAACAATGCAACCATCTTATCTAAACAACCTCATACATATAAAACACATATCACAGAAATTCTTGATGTATTTTTACTAGTGTTTGTTTATTTTTTTTGTTTTTTTAATTTTATTTATTTATTTATTTATTTTTTTTTACTAGTGGTGGGACTCCATTAAAAAAATTATCTAATTAATTAGAGGCTTTTTAATTGATTTATCACAATTAATCGCATTTCAATATTTGACAAGAGAAGCAACATTTTTCAATTTAAATGGATTTTGGTATATGACTGAATCATTGAATTGACACATAAATGAGCTTAAACAACAAAAATGTGTTTATTTTGATAATTGATTGTTGAGTGCAATATGAATAATAGGAATATGATTGCATTGTCCACAAGGCACAAACTTAAATTCAAGTTAGCTATATTCAAGCTTTTTCAGGACTTTTTGTAAACTTTCTATGTCTCACACATTTGTTTTTGTTTAGTAAAATTAAAAAACAGCACTTTCAAGTACATTCCAGAAAAGTGGAAACTGAACATTGCAAAACAGTTATGCATAAAATAGTTGGCATGAAATAAACAGACCAACAGTTAAACATAGAGTGCGCTTTCTACCATAAATGGTTTTGAAAAACAACAGAAACAAAAATGATCCATCAACTGATGACAGCCCCTCCTATTCTGCCATTGTCCTGAGCAAAAAACTTTGCAGGTAGCGGAGGCCGGAGGAGCTCCGCTGATAGGCAAATTCTTTCTTGCACAATTTGCACACAACTGTGCTTTTATCCAGGTTTCCACTCGGTAGTTTTTTTAAAACAAAGTTTTTCCGCCCACCAAACCCAGCAACGACTTCCCATCAGTTTGGGTTTCCATAGTTGTTCCTCGTGTTGAGTTCTGTGCGTCAGTATTACGGATAACTTACTGTATATCGGGAACTTGTGCAATGAGAAACGTTCCGCACTGTTTGGAGTGCAAAAGTAAATTGCGATTAAATGCTTTTTTTTTTTGTTGCGTTATTTTTCTGTAATTAATTAATCGTAATTAACGCATTAAAGTCCCAGCCCTAATTTTTACAGATGTAACCGTCTGGTCAAAAACATGTGTACTGTCCACCAAACACGTGACTCTAAAAAGATTTGCTTACTTACAATTTTGAGCTCAGCTTTTGGACTCAAATGTCTTTGTTGATTTGTGAATTTCATACAATTTTGATTACTATTACTGAAAGTATTGGTCTTATTCTTAAATGTTGAGTGTAAAAATAATGTCTAAATCAAATGGCTGTGTCTGCTGGGTAAATTTCATATCCATGAGGCTAGATTTCTCCAGGTTATGCCAAATAAAACTTTCACGTGGGACTTGAATCCTTCAATTTGCAAAATATTTAAAAATAGGAAAGCCTCATCAAGTCTTATGAAAAATATTATGGACCATATTACCACATAAAATCACCTCCTTTTTCTTTAAAATGTTTTTCCTCACACTCCTTGTACTGTTTATATCATGTCAGTATAATATGATAATGTCATATTTGTTTGTATATCATCCATATATTGAAGTTTTTTTAAAAACAAAACAATTTTACCTTCATTTTGTGGTTTTCCTGCTTCCGCTTTGATGACGTAGTAAATCAAAGCGGTCAGTGTCCATTTTGAGTTGGTTGAAAAGCCCCAAGAGATCCAATACAAAAGCTCCCTTTTCAACCATGTTTTTACAGCGTTGCTCCTGGAAGCTGGTTCTAGGCGGTGGAGTCAAACACCCACATGCTCCACACCACTCCCTCTTTGACGCTTTTATTTTTACATTTTAATTTCTCTTAAGGCCCTGACACACCAAGCCGATTTACGGCCGTCGGGCCGTCGTTGAGCGTCGGTGAGCGTCGGTGCTCGTCTGTCGGGCTAGTTTCCCCGGTGTGTCCCGCACGTCGCCACAGGTCGGCCTCCTGTCGGGACCTTTTCAGCCGATTCGACATGTCAAATCGGCGTCGGCCGTCGGTCAAACAGCTCACTCTGTGATTGGCTGTTCCCAGAATTTCCCACAATGCTTTTCGTCGTCATTTGCGGACTGAATAAAAAAAAAACATGGCGGACATTTCTTATGAATAAAATCAATATTTTAAGTTAGTTTCTGCATAAAAATGCGTTTTGATTACATTTCTAGCGAGAAATATATATTTTACTTTCATAATATTCACTCACTGAATGTACATAATCACTCGCTTGTCTTTTTCAAACCGCGCCAGAATAAAGGCTGATTTATGGTTCTGCGTTACACCAACGCAGAGCCTACAGCGTAGGTTACGTGGCGGCGCACGCCGTATTAGGCTCTGCATTGATTTAACGCTGAACCATAAATCAGCTCCCGAGCCGGCAGGCTGGCAGAAAATCCTGAAATTTTCGGAGCAAATTTCTTAACAGGCGTAGCTACAACTGTTAGATTTCATCTATTAAACCAACATTTATCTTCTTAAATGATTTATTTCAGCCAGCGGTGATGCTTCAGAGTTTTGTTTGTCTGTTTTGTCTGCTGGTATGGAGGGGAATTACCTCTCACGCATGCGCAGAACGTACGTGAGCGAACCGACACAGCAGTCAGCAGAGAGTGGGCGACGTCGGGTTGGTGTGTCAGGGCCTTTAAACTTTGCACCACCTCATTCAGAGGTTCAGCAAATGCAGAGACAAAGATGGGGGGAGCTAATTCATTCCTTTGTAATCTGGAAGAGATTAACGTGGCCTCAAACAACACAACACTTTATTTCAGATGTTATTGGTTCTCGCTTTTATACATAAATTTATGTGGAAAAGAGACATTCATCAAAGCTGTTAATGATAACAAACTGCATTCTTTTAAGCTTATTGTTTATCCGTCCACCCATTCGTTTTCTATACCCGTTTTTAATCCTTTGCAGGGTCACAGGGGTCTGCTGGAGCCCGTCCCAGCTCATTACAGGCGAGAGGCGCTCATTGTCTATTTAAACCATACATTTATTGAGCTGAACTACATTTTGAAAGCGGTGCATGAGATAAATGACGAGTCAAAAGCAAAACTGCTGTAAATTAAGTGTGGTTGCTGAAACTGGTTCACATGCTGCATCGCCATGGAAACTTGTTTTCGAGATAATGTAAAACCATCGCTTAGAAAATTACAAATTATACATGTAACTATATATATATATATATATATATATATATATATATATATATATATATATATATATATATATATATATATATGAAGTGTCTGACTTTCACTGAGAGGCATCCTCATGGAGGTGTCTCAGTGGAAACGGTGCTTAAGCAGAATAAACAAGGACTGAATGCTTTGTCTGATGACCTTTAACGGTTTGAGGAATATTAATACATTTTCTTTATTCAAATCACTGAACTACAAAAGGCATAAACGTGCAGCATATTCCACTATACGATGTCTGCATGCTCATTTTTACATTCATATACATCATATACAGTAAAATGTTTTTAAAACTGATATGAATCACAGTGGATTTGTTTCTTTCACCTGTAATTATTAAACATGTAACTTAGACACAGTTTTACCAGCTCTACCTAGCTCTCTCAAAGTATAAACATACATAAATATGCAGTAAATATAATTAAGGTTAAATAAAATAATTCATGTTAAAATTAATTCATGTTTAAAATAATAATTCATGTTAAAAATACATGCAGTAATGGTTAAGCGTCAGTTGAAGGTGAGACAATTTATGTCAAAATGCATTAAAATGATAAAAAAGAAGGGAAATTCATACTTACCTGACAACATGCTAAAATAATTGACAAATGGGTAACTTTATTTGTAAATGTGCAATTTAATGTTAAGGTTTGGGTTTCACAGTATTTATTTATTTAGGTGTTTATTTTATGGTATTTTCTGCACTTATCTTGATTTTGTATGCTTATTTCCTATTATAATAATAGTAATAGTAATTTGAATTATGTACAGAATTTAAGCATTTTCTTTTTGTGTGTTTTGATTGAAAGGTTTTTCACCTAATGGCAAAAAATGGATTATGCACCTTGGAAATAAAAGAAAGAAAAGGAAAAGCTGTCTGGTCATTGAGTGGATTCCAGTTAAAATACTCTGGGTAGATGACATCCCTTTCAAGTGGGGAAAATTGCATGGCAAAAAACCTAAGAAACTTGACAGTATCGAGTCCACTCCATACTCCATGTTGTAAATCTCCCTGAAAAGTATTTTATACCTACATTATATCCTTTTTTTTCTTTTTTCCAACAGCCAGGATGATTACATACTGTACATGCTTATAATATACATTCCTGCGTTCCTGTGTGGAGTTTGCATGTTCTCCCTGTGCCTGTGGGGGTTTCTTTAGGTACTGTGGTTTTCCTATGCGTACATGTCATCTATGTGACCCTGTGACGGACTGACGCACCTCCACCGTAGCCCGACGACAGCTGGGATACACTGCAGCAGACCCCACCCGACCCTCAACATGAATAAGTGGACAGTGGATGAATCACACCAAACTGTTTGCATATCAAACAATGCATAAAGTATCAGTAATTCGACATCCCACGAATCCAAACTGACCTCATCATTTATAAATGTCCAGAAATCAGAGCTCATGGAACATTAAAATAAAGTAATATATCATAATTAGTCAGAGCGTTGCCATGGATAGCGTATGACTTACAGTATACACTTATTAAGATGGGTTTCTAGCTTACAAGCATTATTCCAGAAGGAAAAAAAGCACCCTAGCAAATGTAAATATAGTCAAGTCAAGTCGAGTCAAGATTATTTATAAAGCAACTTAAAAACAACAATAGCTGACCAAAAACTAAAGGTGACCGAGCTTTTGCGGTGGCCGGCCCTAAGCTGTGGAATAGTTTGCCACTGAATATTAGATCTGCTCAGACCCTAGTGATTTTTAAGTCTTCTTTGAAAACGTATTTATTTTCTTTGGCTTTTGGTGTACGATAAATAGTTGCCTACATTTGTGAGAAGTAATTGTGCACTTTATGTGTCTATTCTTTGCCGTCTATTTTCTACTTTCTATCTTTTATTACTATTTTATTGATTATTCTAGCATGTTAGTGATTTTATTGTTTCTGCATTTTGTACTATATTTTCTTGTGGTATTGTTTCATGTTATTGTATACTGTACAGCAGTTTGGTCGACCTCGGTCGTTTTTAAATGTGCTATATAAATAAAATTGACATTGACATTGACATTGACATTGACCAAAGTGCTGGACAAGTGAAAGGAAAACCAGAACAAAACAATAAAAAAATTCCTGGTAAGTTAAAGGTTAGTGAAGTGAGTTTTAAGATGAGATTTAAAAACAGCCGTAGAAGGAGCCGGGCGTAGGTGCAGCTCGGCCCAGAGCCAGGACCGGTACTGCAGAGGCCCGGCCCCTCCTGATCTGTAGCCTGGAGGGGAGGACTGTCAGGCGGAGTTGGTCAGTTATCACCAACTCTGTGTCTGAGTTGGTCAAATATACCGTATTTTCTGGACTATAAGCCGCACCTGCATACAAGCCGCATCCGCTCTATTTAAAAAAAAAAAGATATGCAAGCCGCAGATATTTATGTTGTTAGATTAGATATTTACTACATGTACAGAAGGATTTTGAACTGTAAATGATGTACATGTTTGTACCTAAATAGATCCTTTCCTAACAGTGTCTTTTAACACGGCAGCAACTTTGCTGATTAAAACGGGACAGAACCAAGAGAAAATAACCGGTATCTATTTATCTATTTATCTGTTTGAAATCTGCTTCTACCTACTTCCAACTGCTAAAGAAGTAGCGTATTTTTCTTTGCATTTATTTTGTCTTAGTTTTGATTCTAATTCCAGTTAGAGCGCCCTGAGCGGTGGAAGAAAAATCCACAGAATAGCCGCACCTTTGTATAAGCCGTTGAAAACCTATGTAAAAAGTAGCGGCTTATAGTCCAGAAAATACAGTACTTTGCAGGTACATTCAGCCACTGTAGTTCGTTAAATATGCCCAGAAGTCACGGGGAGCCAATCAAATGAGTCTATCCTTGTGACAACTGAGCAACAACATAATCTGGATCCAAACAGTGCAGATATTGGGAAAAGTGGCCGCATTTAGATAATTCTTCTGCAAGATAGGTATATCCTTGAATACGACACCTTGTTCATTGCTATGATTGGTCGTGGTGCTAACCAGCTGCGTGCAAATGTAGTTTGATAAGCAAGCGTTAGTGCATCCCTTGGATGAGGCCCTATGGATGGTTTTCAGACCTGCATCTTTCTAGCTGTGGGTCAAATATATCAGACTAATCAACCCTGGCAGCCTGGAGATTTAATTGAACTTATTAGACAAATATACAAACTAATTTCTCTTAATTATCAAAGAATAAATAAACTATTAAATCCCCAAATACTACTTCATAATTCAGAGTTGTAATCTAGGTAGCTGGACAATGTAACTGAGGACTATCTAATGATCTTACATAGTTTTTGATGTTGGTTAGCTACGGATAAGGTTACTTTATTAGCTGCAAAATTTAACAGAAGTTATACATCTTGTTTATGTGTATTTATGAATGAGGCTTACAGTCTTTAATTAAGAGGTGCCGATGTAAACCACTATTGCTCATATCTATTACAGCATACAGGACTGTCTCAGAAAATTAGAATATTGTGATAAAGTCCTTTATTTTCTGTAATGCAAAAAAGTCATACATTCTGAATTCATTACAAATCAACTGAAATATTGCAAGCCTTTTATTATTTTAATATTGCTGATCATGGTTTACAGCTTAAGAAAACTCAAATATCCTATCTAAAAAAATTACAATATTCTGGGAATCTTAATTTTAAACTGTAAACCATAATCATCAATATTAAAATAATAAAAGGCTTGCAATATTTCAGTTGATTTGTAATGAATCCAGAATATATGACATTTTTGTTTTTTTAATTGCATTACAGAAAATAAAGAATTTTATCACAATATTCTAATTTTCTGAGACAGTCCTGTATATCTGCATCTCCAACTGCTTTACTCCGTCACTATTTTAACCAGATTTAGCATGTTGGTTTGTTTGAGCAGCAGTGACGCTGGAGACAGTTTTCTGCAGAAGTTTATAAGAACTGCACTGTTCTTTAACTGCACGTTCAGCTTCATCCATCCTCCTGTTTTACAGAGCCGGGAGACTCGTTAATGTGAGTTGTTATGGAGATGTGGCATGTTTGCTTGTTTATTTTTTTTAAGAACACTGTGACTATATTACCCCCTTTTCCACCAAACTGGTTCCAGGGCTGGTTCTGGTTCTGGGCCAGTGCTGAGTTTGGAACCGGGCTTTCTGTTTCCACTGACAAAGAACTGGCTCCAGGCCAGAAAACAAACCCGGTTCCAAGGTAGAACTAACTCTTTGCTGGACTAGAGGAAAGAACCACTTACGTAAGCGGAGGGGAGAGTTATTAAGACTAAAGGCAATAGCAAGACTGGGAGACGGAGACATTTTCAAATAAGAATGAATCTGGATGCAGCAAAGCATCATGGGTCTGAGGAGGAGACAACCTGTCTTTTACCCTGCGTTCACACTGAAAGCGTCACGGGCGTCATAGGTGTCTGGCTGGCATTCATTGTCTATGAAAAACGGGCGTGGAGAGGCGGCGGGAGCGGTGGGGCCGGCGGGAGAGGCGGGAGTGGCGGGGCGGCGGGGCGGCGGGGCGGCGGGGCGGCGGGGCGGCGGGGCGGCGGCGCGGCGCGTCAATTTAAAGTTGAAAAATCTGAACTTTATGCAAATGAGCAGCGGCGACGCCGAGGCAGCGTCCAATCACACACCGGGATTCCCGAAGCGAGAACTCTCAATGCAGATTGTACTTTCATTTAGAAACAAACGTAGGCTACACTGATTCACATGCGTACAGGAGCAGAGCTGTGCACTAACCAACTTATTTTATCAGAAATTAATATATTTCATCCAGCAAAATGACATTTTGCTGGTTTGACTGCTGTTTTTACCTGAACTGATCACGTGAAACACGTATCTGATGGGTGAGGAGCTGGATGGTCCCAACGATTTTATTTGCTACATTGATCCAACGAAAAATAATTAAAACCTGTGCTTATTAATCACAAAACACAGTTTAAACATCATGACCAAATCCGCTCCGACCCGGTGTGTCAGTATCAGCGCAGACAGACTGCAGCTTCGCCTGAATTATAGTTCCGCGTTAAATCCACGACATAGCCGACGGCGTAGGGTCGCAGTACGGTGTGCGTCGCCGCGTACCCTATGCCGTCGGTTCTGCGTTGGTGTGACGCGGAACCATAAATCAGCCACCGGGAGCAAGGGCTCGCTGGGTTGATGTTGATCCGCGGACCAAACTTGTTAAGGAGCATCAAACTCACCCTTATTTACGCGGAAATTTACGCAGGCACTGACGCTTCCAGTGTGATTGCACCAAGCGGCGAGATGCTGGCGTCGGGACGCCCGTGACGCTTTCAGTGTGAACGCAGGGTAAGAGATGTGTCCACGGAGGAGCTACGTGGACCAAGTCCTATTAGAGCAGATACCTGGTTGTTGCTGCAACTTTCACGCAAACGCAGCAACGTAACTGATATTTGCAGCGGCATAATTTATTTATTTATTTATTTATTTATTTATTTGTTTATTTATTAAGGATCCCCATTAGCTGGTGCAGCCAGCTAGTCTTACTGGGGTCTCCAACACATACAGTACAATCACAATTAAAAAGCACACAAAACAAAAATCCAAACATAAAAGCCAAAACAATACATACAATAAATAATAGACAAACCCGTCATCTAAAACAAATCATATCCACAACACACCAAACAGATGAAATTACTGTCTTACATAGAATTTAAGTTTCCTCTTAAAAAGTGATTTACTGTAAATACAGCGGAGACACTGAGGTAGATAATTCCACAGAGACATTGACCTGTAGATAAAAGATAGTTGTAAAGCATTTGTTTTTGAACGAGGTAATGACTGACGTTTGCAGTGACGTAATGAGGCGAGCCACGTTACCCGAGCTATGGAAAATAAACTCTCAGGTTCTCAGCTGGTTCGCAGTTGTGAACCAGAACCAGCCCTGGAACTGGTTTGGTGGAAAAGGGCTATCTGAGGACTTGCAAAACAAATGGAATAATTTCACTTGCCTCTTGTAAGACAAAGAGGACTAATGTCTAGATCTGTGATCAGCAACCCGTGGCTCTAAAGCCGCATCCGGCTCTTTAGCGCCGCCCTAGTGGCTCCTGGAGCTTTTTCAAAAATGTTTGACCTTTTTTTTTTCCTTTTTTTTTCTTCTTTTCTTCTTTTTTCCTTTCTTTCTTTTTTTTCTTCCTTTTTCCTTTCCTTTTTAATCGCAACATTTCGACTTTTTTCTCAAAATTTTGACTTTTTTCTCGACATTTCGACTTTTTTCTCGACATTTCGACTTTTTTCTTGACATTTCAACTTTTTTCTCGACATTTCGACTTTTTTCTCGAGATTGTACTTCAACATTAATCTTGCAAATTTTTGACTTTTTTCTCCAAATTTCGACTTTTTTCTTGACATTTCAACTTTTTTTCTCGACATTTCAACTTTTTTCTCGACATTTCAACTTTTTTCTCGACATTTTGACTTTTTTCTCGAAGTGCATAATAAAAAAAAAAATCTCCCCCCAGTTATAACTAATATAAAAACATGCAGCATGTGTTGTCTTCATTCTAAGGCTTATACAAGACTTTTCATTTTTTGCGGCTCCAGACATATTTGTTTTTTGTGTTTTTGGTTCAATATGGCTCTTTCAACATTTTGGGTTGCCGACCCCTGTTATAGATGACTGAAAGTCATCAGTTGAACAGACTGGTGAAGCTTTATTTTTCTGGTTGCATGTCTCATTCGTAAAATGGCTTGTTTTTGTAAGAAACATGCAGGAACTGGACACACAGAACACTTGAGAATGTCAGAACGCTCTTTCTCTGTCATGAAGATGGAAGCCCTGCTGGAGATGTTGACATAATAAGTCTTATAGATGACAATAAGATGATACACATTCAGCTTGTATTTCACTCCAGGATTATCATTTGTCTAAATTATGCACTGACATTTACCAGTGTAGGCGTTTTTGCACTTTCCCGACAAGCTAACAGATGTGGAAGTGCTAGGAAAAAATAGTCTCCTTTATCTTTTTAATTAAGGTTGTCTTATTCTTATCATTCTTATCTTAGCAATAACCCTGCTCCCTGTGTGCCATCTTCACCCTGTTTTGAGCACCTCTTTAATTGCATATGCATGCCCCCCTTGTCTGGGTGCAGTCACTGTGTCAATAAGTTTTAGTAAAGGCCTATCTAGAATATTAATCGTCCTTTTTCTGTTGTGCAGTTTTGCATACCATCTCTAAAAATGAAGAAAATTAAACATTGTAACCTGCACTCAAACTTAAGATTTACTCTGATGTAAAGCCATGCAGTTAGAAAATCTGTGAAAAATAAATAAAACAAATAATCTCATAGGCTGGCCCAACCCCAAAGGCTAATCTTGAAATCACGGCATGCTTTACGACCACATGGTTAGTAATCTATTCCTAGTTTTGTGCATATGTCCAGTTTCAAGACACTTTAACTGCAATTTGCATGTGTGCATAGGATAACGATAACGATATATGTTGTATATAACTTGAGATTTCACTCAAAATATCCTATCACATAATATAAAAACCATCTAAAATACCCATTAAAGCAGTTGTGCTCATTGATTTGCAGCATCATTGTCCTAAACATTAAAAAAGGAGACAAGCTCAAAGTAGAAATCTCAGATCATCGATTCATTTCAATGATTGTGCCCCTCTAAACTGGGATAAGCACGTGTGAAAATGAAAAAGTCAGACTTTTGAATAGAAGCTCTATATGCAGTATTGTTGTATTACTTTGTTAGAAAGCCTTGTCGTGATAATAACCTTTTCTTTGCACTAAGGTCTTTTAAAGATCACTTTTAAGCACAGATTTTTTGTGGAGAGTTGTTTTTTTTTTCCACTTTATTTTGGTTTTGATTAAAAATGTATACATTTGGGGAAGACTATTCCTTTTCATAAGTGAAATCAAACCATCTCTGCATGATACTTCATCTCATTAGGAGTCACTTATAAATTCTTTGTGAATATTTGGGACGCTTTCAGTATCGTGTTGAGTAGTAGCCTATTTGGTTTGAAACAAGAAAAAAAACCGCGGTTGAATTGGTTTGATATTGGATATTCGACATTCAACACCCATAAAACTTGTGATACATACCCCTGATTTTGGTTTAGGTTTAATGAATTCAACACCCATAAAACAATCGGTGTTATGTATCACAAGTTTTATGGGTGTTGAATTCATTAAACCTCATTAAATCAGCCCATAATATGATTTTATAATAATTACTCGTTGTGATATATAGTCTAGATGACCATGAACACATCACAAGTAATATGACCAAAATCAGTGGTATGTATCACAAGTTAAATGGGTGTTGAATTCATTAAACCACATTAAATCAGCCCATATATATGATTTTTAAATCAGCCCATATATATGATTTTTTAATAATTACTGTTTTGTGATATATAGTCTAGATGACCATGAACACATCACAAGTGGTTTGACCAAAATAAAAAAAGCACCCAAGCCCAAACGTGGTGACGCGCTGTGTTTATTAAAACCAGCCCTGCCCCTTTATGCAAGGCCAGTCTGCAGACAGACTCTCGAGCCAGACTGAGATGGGAAACGGTCAGATAAAACTGTCTACTTCCTGTAGTCTGGAGAAATAGTCTCATGGACGCAAAGAAAGGGAAGGGCAGGGAGATGTATGGAGAGGGCGGGATGGAGGGTGTGTGGTGGTGGTGGTGGGGGGTTTAAGTGCGCAACTGCTGCAGCCACTTCCACAATGCCTTTGACAGAGCTTTTCCCCTGACTGATTGCTTCCAGACTCCGTTAAAAAAAAAAAAAAAAGGAAAAGGCACAGCCCCTCTGCACCGTTTGGGAGCTGCTGCGTCGCGCTCCTGCTCCAGCAGCGCCAGTGGGGGATCCGGGGGACAATGCGGGGATGAACTATTGACAACCAGTACTCGAGTTGTAAAAAAGAATCAGGGGGGATGGGGGATTTTATCATATGGGGACAGATAATTTGTGCTGATTACAAATAATATAATATAATACAAATAATAGCAGTGACCAAAACACCTGCAGAAATACTGCAGGAATGACATAGCAGCAGTTAAATGCAGCCTTCTGTAAGCTTTAAATATCCACTGGGCTTACATCAAATACATCAAAACACAACAATAAAAAACTGTTTTCTGAACTTATCAATATGACTCTGTCCTTCACAGGATAAGTAAAATGGATCACTGCAAAAACTCTAAATCTTAACAAAAATATTTGTCTTATTTCTAGTTAAAATTTCTAATTTTGGTTAAAAAAAATCTCATTACACTTAAAACAAGACTCATCACTGGAAAAAACAACAATTTTCACCTGTTTCAAGTAGATTTTCACTTGAAATAAGGAGAAAAATCTGCCAGTGGAACAAGATTTTTTTGCTTGTAATGAGAAGATAAATCTTGTCCCACTGGCAGATTTTCCTACTTATTTCAAGTGAAAATCTACTTGAAACAGGTGAAAATTGTCAAATAAGTTATTTTTCTGGTCTTATTTTTCTGGTGATGTTGAAATATGTTGAAATAGCAGTAAAACCACATTCATTGATGAAATGACATAAGGGATGGAAAGGGGGGATGGCAGTTTTACAGGAGGGATGATTTGGACCGTTTTTATTTCAGGGGGGATGCCATCCCCCTTCATCCCCCCTCATCCCCCCTCAACTCCAGTACTGTTGACAACCCTCCCCCTCCCTCCCCTTTCCCCGCCGCCGCACACACACACCTCTTTTTCTCCCCAAGCCCACACATCTCTGCAATCATTATCTGCCGCCTACCCCCATGCCCTGCAGCGACTCGGTCATATTAACATACTGCTGACTGCACCCCCTCCTCGGGACGTCTGTCGAGGGAACTGCCGGGGAGACGCACGCATGGATGGGAGGGAGACATGGGTTTTTTTAGGCTACGTGGGCATTCATGAATTTCACCCATGTTGCCCACAGTGAAACTGGGAGACCCAAGCAGAGGTTTTTATGAAGTGGTGACGCGCCAGATGTTGACAGCTTCATTTATTTATTTTTTCTCAATGTGTCAGAATCAGAATCAGAATCGGAATCAGCTTTATTGGCCAGGTTCGAACATTGTCCAACAAGGAATTTGAATTTGACTGGTAATTTTGCTCTTTGGTAGTAAAATAAACAATAAAACAAATGTGGAATTTCTATGATACAGAATAAACAGAATAAACATTTAAGGTGCAGCAGTTTGAGGTAGAGAAAGAAAAGAAAGGAAAAGGGACAGTTTTGTATAAAAATAAAAAATAAAATAAAGATAAAAATAAAAATAACCTATTTACATTTTTACAAGACAATTATACAAAAAAAAATACAAAAATATTATACAAATTATACAAAGAAATATAATTTGTATAATCTTTTTGTATTTTTTGTATAATTTTTTAATTTAATTTTTTTGTGTCATATCTTATACAGTTTACGTTATGGATATACTAAACTTCCACCCTTTTACGTTTGTATTCTGTCTTTAAAACTGTAAATATAAACCACATTTGATACAGAATAAACAGAATAAACATTTAAGGTGCAGCAGTTTGAGGTAGAGAAAGAAAAGAAAGGAAAAGGGACAGTTCTGTATAAAAATAAAAAATAAAATAAAGATAAAAATAAAAATAAAAATAACCTATTTACAATTTTACAAGACAATTATACAAAAAAATACAAATTATACAAAGAAATATAATTTGAATAATCTTTTTGTATAATTTTTTAATGTAATAGTTTTTGTGTCATATCTTATATAGCTTACGTTATGGATATAATAAACTTCCACCCTTTTACGTTTGTATTCTGTCTTTAAAACTGTAAATATAAACCATATTTGCTCAGCTCAAACCTTTGACTGTCAAAATAAATATGGATTGTGAATAATAGAGCCGTGAAAGACCCATGTACAAATCTGCTGTAAGGAAAGACGGGACCCATTGATCATTGGCTAATGGACTGTTCTGCCGGATAAATAAATATGGATGGGATGGCTGTGATGACAAGACAGAGAAAACTCAAAGGAGTCGTGTCTGCCCCCCCTGAAGGCCAAACGTCCAGAGGGGGGCAGCAGCAGGCTCCCATTTGCGTCTCAGTCATGTACATGGGCATTATATTTCCGAGAGTTGCCTGACAGGCACTTTTTCTGCTACTTTTAAAGTTAGATCCCAATTCTAATCACAAGGGGATGAACCAATTTCACATAAAATACCCAAACTACCATCAACTACAAAGTCAGCAGCTGTCCTTTGGTGGAGGTGCAGCCTGACAGTCCTGATGGAGGGAAAACTTCCCCTATGGTGAAGTAAAACTGTCCTGTGCGGTCACCATGACAATAGATGGAAGGATTTGTTGGAAGGGGAAACTGAAAACTGGACTCACCTTAACGTTCACACATTATCGACACACATGCCTGCTTTGAATTAAAAAAAAAAACATTTATAAATGGTCAATTATAAATGGCTTAAAACAATTATTATTGTTATTATTATTATTATTATTATTAGGCTGTGCACCAATTATTTTATATCTGATGATTCTGTGAATTAGCCTAATTATTTACATTTACTACTACTTAATAGTTGTTAACTATTAATTACTGTCATTTAGCAGACGCTTTTCTCCAAATCGATTAATTTACTTTTTATTTCAGCCTTAATGTGTCATCTTCCCTGATTTTCTCTAAACTTTGTCAACCTTTTCGATATCTTTTTTTTTATTATAGTTACTGGGAGACTTACGACGGAGTATAAGGGCCAAACTAAGACAAAAAAAATGGGAAATTACGAGAATAAAGTCATAATATAATGAGAATAAAGTCGTAAAATTACGAGAATAAAGTCGTAATGTTGCGAGAATAAAGTCGTAATAGAATAAACTCGTAATATTATGAGAATAAAGTCGTAATATTACGAGAATAAAGTCGTAACATTACGAGAATAAAGTCGTAATGTTGCGAGAATAAAGTCGTAATGTTGCGAGAATAAAGTCGTAATATTACGAGAATAAAGTCGTAATATTACGAGAATAAAGTCGTAAAATTACGAGAATAAAGTCGTAAAATTACGAGAATAAAGTCGTAACATTACGAGAATAAAGTCGTAATATTATGAGAATAAAGTCGTAATATTATGAGAATATAATTTATGAGAACTCTAACAGGAAGAGCTTCTTCTCCCTGTGTTGAAATGAGGAATATTGAGCATCTTGTGAAGTTATATTTATATATTTATAATATATTAGGACTTTATTCTCGTAATATTATGACTTTATTCTCGTAATTTTACGACTTTATTCTCGTAATATTATGACTTTATTCTCGTAATTTTACGACTTTATTCTCATTACATTATGACTTTATTCTCGTAATTTCCTTTTTTTGTTTGGCCCTAATACTCTTACTTATTATAGTATATTATAGTTTTATTTTTTATTTTTTAATACAAAAAAAGATTTGTCTACTTGTCTGTGCTTAGTGTGCGCACGCACAGTGGGTCCTACTTGATCTGTTGTTTGCGCAACACAATCACATTTCTTTTAAGCGACAGGGTGTCTAGACACACACGTGACCAGGCGCGTCAATGCGCACTGGAGACCGGAGACGGAGCAAGGGCACCCAAACCATCCGACTCATTTACAGCCTTACAGGCGCACAGCCCTTTACCCCCGGCGCGCAAGCGGTTCTCTGCCACCCTCGTCCACGGAAACTCCGTGCGTAAAAGCTCTGGATTATTGTCATTTGAAGGGAATCGACTGCTGAAAAAAGCAGCCGGCTCGGTCGGTGCGTGGACGCAAAGCAAAGCGAGGGTCTCTCTGTTTCTCTCTCCCTCTCTCTTTCTCTCCCTCCCTCCCTCCCTCTCTGCTGATCTGTGTGGCTTATACTGACGCAGCTCCACTCCGGTGAGAGATTCAGACCTGGATTTGCTCAGCGGCTCCACGGACGAGACTCGACTCCAGGCAGCAGACCAGAGCGCAATCCCTTCCTGCAGACGATCAGACGATAAGGGATAAAAAAGAGAAAAGAAAAGCTCCTGGGCGAGTCTGGCCAAGAAGAAGTCCTCTCTGCGCAGTCGGATCAAGGATTTTGTGGATTAATGCTCTTGGAGACACACGCGCCGAGCTTTGCTTTTCGTTGGATAATTTGCAATAGGGGTTAATTACACCCCCTTTTCTGCAAAATAAAACCACAGAAATATTATTCTTTGGCAGTTTTTATTTGCTGAAAACCCCCTGGTGTGGATCAGTTTGAAATTGGAATTTGTAACACATCCAGGAGGTTGCATGCATGGTTGTAGACGTGCGTGCGCTGCTATACGTGCATTATTATAGAGTCCACAGCGTCTGATGGTGATGGTGGTTTATCCCCGGAGGAAAAGCTGACTGTCCCGTGAACCCTGGCTGCTTTTCGGAGATCCTGTCTGCAGGAGAAAGCAGTGGAGACTGGCGCATGCCACAGATTTCCTCTGCTTTTCCAGCGCCCGGTTTTTCCACCGTGTTTTTTCAGGCTGCTTGTCATCGCCTGGACTCGGATCCCGGTATCTTCATGATTTGCGGACACCATGCTCGTTTTTTAGCCGGGAAACCCTCTTTTCGTCCCGCATGTTCAGGACCAAACGATCGGGGCTCGTCCGGCGACTCTGGAGGAGCCGTGCGCCCGCGGAGGGCGACGGGGAGGCGGATAGAGGGACACATGGCCCCGGGGGCTGCTGCATGGGCAAAGCGACAAAGGTGGGCAAGCCCAACGCCGGGTCGGAGGCTGAATTGAAGGCGTTGACCCACTCCATACTGAAGAAGATCAAAGAAAAACAATTAGAGGTGCTTTTGCAGGCTGTGGAGTCCAAGGGGGGAGCCCGGAGTCCCTGCTTGCTCCTGCCCAGCAAAGTGGACGCCAAAGTGGGTCAACAGTCTTACTCTCTCCCCATGCTGCTTTACAAAGTGTTCAGGTGGCCGGACCTCAGGCATTCCTCGGAGCTGAAGAGGCTGTCTTGCTGTGAATCCTACGGGAAAATCAACCCAGAGCTCGTTTGCTGCAACCCGCACCACATGAGCAGGCTTTGTGAACTCGGTGAGCTGCACTATTTTTGGTATACCCTCGTCTCCTTTCTGTCTTTCTAAACTTCAAACTTCAAACTTCAAACTTTATTTATTTATATATAGGGGTGGGTATTGGGAAGGACCTCACGATACGATACGCATCACGATACTTGAGCCACGATACGATACACATTGCGATATCCCGATTATTATATTCTACATAGTTCACCGAAAAATTTTAAAATGCATTACACATCTTAAAATCCAAGTTGTATATATGTTTTATTATAACTATACAAGCTAAAGTTACAACTTATTTGTATATGTTTTTCATATTATTTACATCATATGAAATTAACATTAAATTTAGTATGAGGTTGCTTTAATTATGTGGCAAATGATAATAAACACAAGAAAGATGGGTACTAAAACCAAGGACAGGCACAGTGATCAGTCAGTATAGATATAAATCCATAAATAAATAAACCTCTGTCCATTATTTTTCATTTTTTAAGGACAGGCAATTGTGTTATATAAAAAATAAATTATAAAATGAAATAAAACGTGAAATAAAACCGGAGCTCAGTGCAGGGCCCTCCCAGGGTTGGTAGAGAGTGGCAATGCCCAGGACTGTCACTTAGGTAGGAGCACTGGGTGATATAATGGGAAAAAAATCGGGGATAAAAAATAAAAAATAAAAAAATAAATCGATATTCAAATTTTAATATCGATATTGAATCGGCTGGAAAAGTATCGCGATATATTGCCATATCGATATTTTTGCCCACCCCTATTTATATAGCACCAAATCATGCAATATAAATGCAACACATGGTGCTTTACATACAAAATAAAATAACAATCAAAAATACAATTTAAAACATCCCATACGACCCCAGGTGAGGAAAACACTACCTATGGGTGGCCGTCCACACCGAGAGGCTCCACCGGCCATGACCACAAGGACAGCAAATGTACTGAAATTGGGTTTAATTCTCTTGTGATTGGACCTCATTCTTTTTTTTGTGCCTTTTTTAAGCAACCAAGTTCAAATTCAGATACGTTGACATTATGTCAAATAGTTTCCAGAGTCTTCAAGGGCTAATTAACCTAATTCAAATGACATCACCTCTCTGGCACAGTGGTCTTTAGTTTCCATGAGGTCAAACATTGAACCCGACTGCGTGCCAAGTGGTTCGTTTCGTCATTTGCCTATTTACTTTGACAATGTTGATTTTTTTTTTTTTGTGTGTGTGTGCTTTTAAACATGTTATTGGGTCTAAGGGGTCCGTTTAAAGACTATAAGGTTAAGGCATTTCCCCCCGCCTCCAGTTTTTAAATGTGACAAATGTTCATTTTAACTCCGCTTTTCAAACAAACAGCGTGGCGAGTATGTCAGAATTTCATAGTTGGCATTTCCAAAGTGCAAGAGCGACTTCAGCCAGGGCTTCAGTCTTTCCATGGATAAGTTTCCAGCCTCTCTCTCTCTCTCTCTCTCTCTCTCTCTCTCTCCCTCTGTCTCTCCTTCTCTCCCTCTGTGTGTGTGTGTGTGTGTGTGTGTGTGTGTGTGTGTGTGTGTGTGTGTGTGTGTGTGTGTGTGCTTGCCTGGCGTCCCGGGCCAAAAGAGGCCCGTATCTCAGTTTGTCCTAGACGCTGATAGTGGCCCTTCTGGCGCCAGGCGGCCCCCTGTTTATCTGCCTGCCAATGAAAGGCAATAGCCGCCCGGCCGGCCGGCCGGCCTCAGTGCCTGCCTCTCCAGGCGGAGCTGACAGACACAAATCTTTTTTTTTCCCCCCAAAGAATGACAACTCTTATCATAAAGTTTAAATCTCTCCCATTTTTTTTTCTCAAGCATTGCGTTTTTCTCTCCCTCTCTCTCCATGCAGAATCTCCTCCTCCTCCATATTCACGCTATCCCATGGACTATCTTAAACCACCAGGTGAGCTACATGTTCCCCCAAATTCACATTTATTTGACTGTCTTTACTAGGAATGGGTGATATTTTACCGTTCACGATAAACGTCAAAAACATTCCCCACGGTAAGAATTTGTCATCTCACGGTAAAAATGAAAAATAAATTGAGGAAATGAGCCTGAAAGAAAGAAAGAAAGAAAGAAAGAAAGAAAGAAAGAAAGAAAGAAAGAAAGAAAGAAAGAAAGAAAGAAAGAAAGAAAGAAAGAAAGAAAGAAAGAAAGAAAGAAAGAAAGAAAGAAAGAAATGAGCCTGAAAGAAAGAAAGAAAGAAATGAACCTGAAAGAAAGAAAGAAAGAAAGAAAGAAAGAAAGAAAGAAAGAAAGAAAGAAAGAAAGAAAGAAAGAAAGAAAGAAAGAAATGAGCCTGAAAGAAAGAAAGAAAGAAAGAAAGAAAGAAAGAAAGAAAGAAAGAAAGAAAGAAAGAAATGAGCCTGAAAGAAAGAAAGAAAGAAAGAAAGAAAGAAATGAGCCTGAAAGAAAGAAAGAAAGAAAGAAAGAAATGAGCCTGAAAGAAAGAAAGAAAGAAAGAAAGAAAGAAAGAAAGAAAGAAAGAAAGAAAGAAATGAGCCTGAAAGAAAGAAAGAAAGAAAGAAAGAAAGAAAGAAAGAAAGAAAGAAAGAAGAAAGAAATGAGCCTGAAAGAAAGAAAGAAAGAAAGAAAGAAAGAAAGAAAGAAAGAAAGAAAGAAAGAAAGAAAGAAAGAAAGAAAGAAAGAAAGAAAGAAAGAAAGAAAGAAAGAAAGAAAGAAATATTCCCGTTGATGACACTTTTTGTATTTGTATTTTTTTGTATCGTTATTGGGATAAATGCCAGAAATTACCGTGATAAATGTTTTTGTCCATACCGCCCATCCCTAGTCTTTACATTAAAAAGCAATGCTGTTGTTTGTGTGTGTCGGTATTTATGTCGTCCAGATCTGCATTACCCATTCACATAGTCTGGCCACTACCTCTGCAGTGCATTTGTGTGTGTAGGAAATGGCTCCACGTTATGTTGTGATTTATGATAGGAGTGGAGTGGCACGCCTGGCTGGCTGGCCAAGTCCAGCATGGCTGGCAGCCAGCGTAAGGCAATACAAAGTTGAGATACCAGCTATAGACTGACTGGCATGTCGCTGGGGCCGGCGTGTATGTCTGAGGAGGGGTTTTATTTGTACATCCATCTATCTATTGTGAATCTCAGCGCTGAGAGAGAAACAGAGAGAGAGTGAGCAGTTTCTCTGGAGCCAGTCCGCCTTTATCGGCTGAAATGATCGACAGATTAGTGTGTGCGTGTTTGGTGAGGGGTGTCACGGTCCCACTTCTGTGTAAGGGTGTGTTTCGAAGATTCGAAGCAGGAGAGGGAGTTTTAATTTCTTCCACGCTTGAAGCATTTGTGATGGCAACAGTTTTTTCTTTTTTCTTTGATGCGTTTTGACCCTAATTGGTTTTTCCCTCCACCTGTGCCAGGCTCCACATGCCGCTCTGCCCTTGTGCCACAAAATGTCATCGGGTTATGTCATCGCCCCATTAAGTCAGTCCTGAAGGGTCTTAAAATTTTACACTATAACTTAAGTAGACGTCAGAGGGAGAGGCAGTTGGTTGTCATGGCTTGTGTAGCCCTCAGTTTTTAAAATGACATTATACATTACTTTCTCCCTCTCTCTCATTTGCCTGTCTTGGGCCACGTTTACACGTAGCTGGGTATTTACAAAAACGGATATTTTCCCCTCTACGTTTTCAAAAATATCCTCGTTTACACGGACTCGCATGAAAACGCTGTTAGCTTCATGCCAGCCAATCAGAATCCTGGAAAAAAACATCAACAAATGACACGTGTAACTTCCAGTTAAGGCTGATTTATGGTTCTGCGTTACACCAACGCAGAGCCTACGGCGCAGGGTACGCGGCGACGCACACCGTACGGCGCGCATCGCCGCGTACCCTACGCCGTAGGCTCTGCGTCGATTTAACGCGGGACCATAATTCAGGCTTTACTTCCAAGACGGAACGAGATCTTTCGTTTGGAGTGAGAGAAGTGGAGTTACTTTTAAGTGTGACTTTAGAATATAAAACAGGTAAAATACAAGAAAATATTGACGGCGGCCAAACTAATTGTAAACACAGGTCGCACAAATGATGCTGGTGACGTTTCTGTTGCATAATGTGACGTTCTGTAGCCTAAATCTCTGTTTTCCTCCGTTTTCCTCCGTTTAGACGCAAACGTGAAAACTGAGTTTTTGAAAATCTCCACTTTGGCCGGAGTTTTCAGAAATTATAATTTTTGGGGGCTTTGAGCTCCGTTTTCGTGTAAACGAACGGCCAAAACGCATGAAAACGCCTCCGTTTTTGCCCCGTGTAAACGGGGCCTCATTTGCCTGTCTTGGTGTCCTCTCAGGGAAGAGAGCCAGCCAGTTAGGCAGGAGATGGAGAAAGTGGCTTTCAATGATTGGAAACAATAGGAAGTCATTGCAGCTGGTGCAGCTGCAGCTACGGCCCCCCTTCGCCCTCTCTTTGTCATCGGCACTAAAGCAGCTTCGAAACCTTGAATCCAGGCAGAGTTGGTCTTAAATATTGTCCGTAGAGTCCTCCTTACGCTCAGATTTGATGGGCTTTGATGGGACGGTTCAGCTGGAGACTTTCCAGTCATGAAAGGAAACAAGGAGGTAAATAGGAAATGCAAGTGGGATGCTGAACAGGAAGTAATTATGCAACTCATGTTACCACCCTGTTTCCACTCTCGGAGCAATCTGACACAACTTAAATCGTTGGGACTGTGTCTGAATGAAATGTTGCCAAAAAGAGCAACAAGTGGAGAAACATCTCAGGTTTTCTTATTGGTCTGCAGTTGGAAGTTTATACTTCAATCCTTGGACTCTTTACTGAAGTCATATATCCCCCCCCGCCGGTATTTAACCACCCAGCCCATTGGTTCCTTTAGTCACACATAGTGAAAGTGAAGTTGTGGCTTAGCCAAAGAGGCGCTGTCTGTCTGTCTGTGTGTTTTATATTTGTGTAGGAAAGTGAAAGATGTATTAATAGGAAAATGGATAATGATGACGAGAACACACACACGTGTGCACTAGGGATGGGCGGTATGGACTAAAAAATGTATCACGATAATTTCTGGCATTTATCCCGATAACGATAAAAATGACGATAAAAAAAATACCAATTCAACTCCACCTTTGTAACTATAAATCTATCACCACATTCAGTCTTTGGAGCCAAAACACTGCTCTAAAAGATACTAAATGCTACTACTTCTTTCTTTCTTTCTTTCTTTCTTTCTTTCTTTCTTTCTTTCTTTCTTTCTTTCTTTCTTTCTTTCTTTCTTTCTTTCTTTCTTTCTTTCTTTCTTTCTTTCTTTCTTTCTTTCTTTCTTTCTTTCTTTCTTTCTTTCTTTCTTTCTTTCTTTCTTTCTGGCTCATTTCTTTCTTTCTTTCTTTCTTTCTTTCTTTCTTTCTTTCTGGCTCATTTCTTTCTTTCTTTCTTTCTTTCTTTCTTTCTTTCTTTCTTTCTTTCTTTCTTTCTTTCTTTCTTTCTTTCTTTCTTTCTTTCTTTCTGGCTCATTTCTTTCTTTCTTTCTTTCTTTCTGGCTCATTTCTTTCTTTCTTTCTTTCTTTCTTTCTTTCTTTCAGGCTCATTTCTTTCTTTCTTTCTTTCTTTCTTTCTTTCTTTCTTTCTTTCTTTCTTTCTTTCTTTCTTTCTTTCTTTCTTTCTTTCTTTCTTTCTTTCTTTCTTTCTTTCTGGCTCATTTCTTTCTTTCTTTCTTTCTTTCTGGCTCATTTCTTCTTTCTTTCTTTCTTTCTTTCTTTCTTTCTTTCAGGCTCATTTCTTTCTTTCTTTCTTTCTTCTTTCTTTCTTTCTTTCTTTCTTTCTTTCTTTCTTTCTTTCTTTCTTTCTTTCTTTCTTTCTTTCTTTCTTTCTTTCTTTCTTTCTGGCTCATTTCTTTCTTTCTTTCTTTCTGGCTTATTTCTTTCTTTCTTTCTTTCTGGCTTATTTCTTTCTTTCTTTCTTTCTTTCTTTCAGGCTCATTTCTTTCTTTCTTTCTTTCTTTCTTTCTTTCTTTCTTTCTTTCTTTCTTTCTTTCTTTCTTTCAGGCTCATTCTTTCTTTCTTTCTTTCTTTCTTTCTTTCTTTCTTTCTTTCTTTCTTTCAGGCTCATTTCTTTCTTGCTTTCTTTCTTTCTTTCTTTCAGGCTCATTTCTTTCTTGCTTTCTTGCTTTCTTTCTTTCATCTAACACAGAACCATAAATCAGTTTTACACAAAAACGTCATCAATGGGAATTTATCGTTTTTATCGTGAGATACAAATTCTTACCGTGGGGAATTTTTTTGACGGTAAATCGTGAACGGTAAAATATCACCCATTCCTATTGTGCACACAAGAAAGATTGGCTTAGTTATAAAGACAGGAGTTTTTGACCCCGCTGCCTCAGGGAGCTGCCAATCACCAACTCCATCCCATTACCGAAGGTCGATACAATTTTGTATACCAAAGACTTTGCTTTATATCAGCATGTGTTGAATCATCAGAAAATCTGCATATTAACTTTAAGGAAGGCAATCAGATGTAGTAAATACCCGCATGAAGCGGAAGAGTGATGGCTTTTATGATGCCCGTGAGCAGGAAGTGGGGTTATATGCTTCAGAGTGCCAGTCTTGCTCTGGCAGCCGCAGTCAATATAAAAGGAGCCCAGGCATAAAACGCCACCTTGTTTCAGCTCTGGGGAATATAAATCAGGCAGTGTTTGGCTCTTTCTC
>NC_084597.1:8588052-8672842 GCF_033807715.1 Cololabis saira | reverse complement strand
AAGAGAGAAAGAAAGAAAGAAAGAAAGAAAGAAAGAAAGAAAGAAAGAAATGAGAGAGAGAGAAAGAAAGAAAGAAATGAGAGAGAGAAAGAAAGAAAAAAAGAAATGAGAGAGAGAGAAAGAAAGAAAGAAATGAGAGAGAAAGAAAGAAAGAAATGAGAGAGAGAGAAAGAAATGAGAGAGAGAGAAAGAAAGAAAGAAAGAAAGAAATGAGAGAGAGAGAGAAAGAAAGAAAGAAAGAAAGAAATGAGAGAGAGAGAAAGAAAGAAAAAAAGAAATGAGAGAGAGAAAGAAAGAAATGAGAGAGAGAGAAAGAAAGAAAGAAAGAAATGAGAGAGAGAGAAGGAAAGAAATGAGAGAGAAAGAAAGAAATGAGAGAGAGAGAAAGAAAGAAAGAAAGAAATGAGAGAGAGAGAGAAAGAAAGAAATGAGAAAGAAAGAAAGAAAAATTCCGGTTGAGGTTTTTGTGTAACAAACTTCGCAGATCTGAGTCATTACAGTTTTGCAGTACAGGTGTAACTCATTTAATTGTTTTTTATCAATTCAATTTAATTGGTGTAGTTTAGTAGCATTTAATATTCTTTTAGAGCAGTGTCCCAACCGTGTCTTACTAATTAGTATGATATGTATAGAGAATAAGTAATTGCATGTTTTCTTTTGTGCATCTTCAGGATAAGTACCTACACACCAACTGTCTGGCTGCACTTGCCAACATGTCAGCCCAGTTTCGATGTCTGCATCAGTATGCTGCCCAGCGCATCATCAGGTAAATGTATATATAGTCTAAGTGTGAAAACTTAATTAACCAGACCAGAGAAGGATGGCATATGTTCAGTGGTTTGTTTTCTTTATGTTTCTGATCTTTTTCTATACAGCACTCGTCTCATTCTTGTGAAGTTATTCTGAAACAAAAACAATGTAAAGAACCGAAGCTTTGGCCTTTTCTGCAGTCAAATCTGGTCTCTCCAGTAGGCCTGTGTTGAAAAAATCGATTCTCTGATTTTAAATCGATTCTCATATTAATTCCTAAAAATCAATTCATATGTCTAAAGATCGATTTAAAAAAAAAAAAAAAAAAAAAAAAAAAATCTTTTTTTTTTTTTTTTTTTTTCATCATTACATTACAACTTTTGGTACTTTTTTGTTTATGCCCAAAAAAGGTATATTTTGTCGGACACGAGAATAACTGGTGCCATGTTTTTGCCTTTAAATATGTTTAAAGGTATGAAAACATAAAAACAAACAAAGTTTTCAGTTATAATTGCATACATTGTCTATATTTCTTTGCTTTATATACTGTCTTGGGGTTACATTTGCATAAATGTTAAAAACCAAATTCTCATAAATGGGGAAAAAAATAGTGATTTCTTTCGTCCTGTGTTTCCTCCCTGGATCTGTTTGGTAATTCTGACCCACATGATGTTTCTGAAAGCAGTTCTATCAGCATTCTGGGAGCTGATTGGTCCTTACAGCATCATTAGCTGACAATACTTGCTGTTGAATCTCAATATAATACTAGTATTAATATGTTGCAGAACTACAGTCATATAATTCATGCAACAGCTGAAAAAACTGTTTTATTAACAGTAACCCAAATCAATATCGGATTGAATCGAATCGGATCGTGATAATCGATTCTAAATCTTAAGAATCGGAATCGAATCGATTCTTGATATTTGAATCGATCCCCAGCCCTAATCTCCAGTGATTTTAGCGCTTCAGAAGTTGTCAAAAGGTGAAATGAAAGAAGAAGTCTTATTAGATCATACATAAATAATGAAATTACTTGTTCATGGCGATGAAAAAAAAAAAAAAAAAAAAATTTCAGACTAATGTGGCATCCCAATTCCCCTCTCTTAGTCCTGTTAACACATAAATGTAAAAACACAATTATTACCTGCAGTGTGAATGTAATAATTTATCATTTAAAAAAAATCTCTGAGCGTAGAGAGAATCTTCCCTTAATAAAGTTACGTCTCTTACAGAGGACAGCTGTGAAGTGAAGCTTTCTAACTTTGATTTCCTGCAAAGAAAGTGTCATCATAGGTCATGTAGATGATTACTTGAGCTTCAGCTGTACGTAACCATTTGATCTACAAATAATTATATTTATGTGAAAAGACACAAGCCAAGATTTGCTGGAAAATATGCAATTTGTCATTCACACATGAAGGCACCCATTATATAAATCCCAAATTCCCTTAAAAATATTTATTGTTCAAGTTAGCTAACAGATTGTGAAGTATTCAGAGAGTTGCGTATGTGCCTGCAAAGAATGTAATTATGTAATTTGAAGGAAATTGAGGGAAAGGGTTTGGTCCATAGAGGGACGGAAGAAGAGAACAAGGTCAAAACCACACACACACACACACACACACACACACACACACACACACACACACACACACACACACACACACACACACACACACACACACACACACACACACACACACACACACACACACACACACATAGATCAAGTCATTTAGGTCTGTTTAGCTCCAGGCACACGGGAAGGAATGTTTCCTTCCATGAAGACGTGCGCACACTCATTCGGGATCCTCTTATCTCACGGCCTGTATCCCTCCTCATATCTCTCACTCCGACATTTTGAGTCGGAGAGGAAGAGTGTCTGTGAGTGCAATACGCTCCTGTCCCCAAGCTGCGTAGAGCAACCGCCTCTGATGACGGTGATAATGATGATGATGATGATGATGATGATGATGATGACTATGATGGTCTTGGGCTGGGCTAAGCTTGCCCGCTGGTGGCAAGATAAAGGGAATTTCCTGCCAGGAGTTTCCAAAAATCAGAAAGAAGCCCTGTTTTATAACAGAGTCTCAGAAAGAGCGGAGGTTGGAGCTGTTTATTATTAGGCAGCAGTGGGTTGATTTACTCCTCTCACCCTGACATCTTCGTCAATCCCTGCTCTCCAAACAATATTTGAATATAAAAATGTTTCATTTGCATTACAATTTCAGCATCTATTGCCTCCTTCCGAGTTTATTTATGCCAGGCAGACATGGCGAAAGTTTATTGACCAATGATTGTCCTCTCCATGAGTACCAGTTATTATAGTTGATTCATTGATTTGCTGCTAGACCCAATGGTTTATTTTTATTCAAAAAGACAACAAAACTATGTTTGTGGATATTCTTAGAGAAATGACCAAACCTGCTGTTAATGTCTCATCTGTCAAATAAAAACATAATTGACTCACTGTTTCCATTCACACAGCAGTTTTCAAATTTGAACCCATGTTTCTCAATCACAGACTCATGCAAGGCTCAAGGAGTGTGCGAACCGTGCGACCGCACGGGGCCTCGCGCCCCAAGGGGCCTCGCGCTATTGGCCGTTTTTTATTTTATTTTTTTTTCAAACATTTTTTTTTTTTCGTTTTTTTTTTCGTTTTTTCCCTTTTAAATATCAACAGTCACGTTCCATTACAGACCTAAATGTGTACTAGTCTGTGCATATCAATAAATATATGTGCAATGATGCACGTGTCTGTTGTTCAATACAACTGATCAGACCAAGCGCAGACACAAGCTGCTCTGATCCAGACGGTGGGAGTTGGAACAAACTGTCACACAATGTCGAGAGAACGAGACAGATTCAGGAAATTGCCATCAGGGGATGAAAAAAGAAAAAAAAGAAAGAAAATGGAAGAGTTTAATGCCTCTCTGAAAGGCTCGTTTGATAAATTTGTTACAAAAATCACCGATCCGACCGGGTCTCAAGCAGCCGTGGGGCCCCGCGTCGAGGCAAGCCCAGATGATGATGAGGCAGGAAGGTATCCAGTATTTTGCTAAGTGGAGAGTTAAAATTGCGCATATAGACACCCGATCCGACCCGAAAAACCCAAAAATTTTGCTCGCGCGCTCGCTACGCTCACACACAAGGGCCCCTCCCGGCCATTTCGCACAGGGCCTCGCAAATCTCCCAGACGGCCCTGGACTCATGGTTTTACTTTTACTTCCTTTTAATATCTTTCAGAATAAATGTTTTTCTCTCACATTTGATATTTTTGCAAAATGTTGTCACCTTTTGTGTGAAACACTGCATTTAACTCCTGTGTCTTTTTAAGACCCGGTGCGCTGTGATCGGTTAGCGATTGCAGGTGCTCACCGTCTGTTTGAAGTGAACCAGACCGGCAACTAAACAAGCGTTATGGAAATGTGCTATGCATGATTTAAATAAGGAACAGATGCAAAAAATTAAATTACAACTTAAGAAAAAATGTTTTAAACCATCCAGACAGAGCAGAATCTGGTATTTCTGTTGCAGAAAATATTTGTAACTTAACACGGTTTTGTTTTTGTTCTTTTTTATGCAGAAGAACATGATCTGATGAAAGAAAAAGGAAAAAAATATATATTTTTATTGCTCTGGATAAAAGTGTCTGCTTAAATGAGTAAGAGCAAATTCCTAATGTAAAAGACGCACGAGAGAAGTATAATTTGCAGTTTCTACCTTTTGCTATGAGCTGAGCATTTTGGCCGTGCTGTTATTCACTGTAGCCTCTTCAAAAATCTAAACAATTAAGAAAAATGTTGTAAACATTCCTTGTTTGAAGCCATGTAGTAGGCTACCTCTTATTGTATGTATGCTTCCCTTTCATTTACATAAAACACAGAAGAACACACAAAGAGCCTAAATGTAAGTTTAAAAGGGCAGCAGCAATAAAATGCAAAAAATGTATCATAATTGATTGTGTAAAGCTAAAATATCCATTTGAATTCATTTTAATAAAGGTAACTGATGTAAATGAAGGAACACAAATTATTATAAAGCTTGAATACTCTCAAAGAGAAATGAACTTGCTATACCAGTGTCTCCCAACCTGGGGTCCGGGCCCCCCCTGGGGGGGCGCCAGAGATCTCTGGAGGGGCGCAACACTTTGTCTGCTTTGAAATTATGCAGTTGTAAAAATTATATTTGCGAATGAGTCATTCATAAGACATTGTTAGGAATCATTTATGAATGTCTTGAATATTTTTTGTGTTTTTTTTATACACTGGTGACAAACACAGGAAATTATTTCATTCCTTATTATTATATCATTACTCAACATTTAATCTACTCCGACAGGTTTTTTAAAGGAAAAATGTTAAAAAAATGTTGGTCTCATATTAAAAGAGAAATTTTTCAGAAATATTTGTTTGTCCTTTTGTGCGTATTTTATACATTGGTGACATTGGAGAAAAACAAAGTCATATGTATACAGAGTAAACCAAAGAGAAATGTATCAAAAAAACATAATTAATGTTCATTTTTTTCAATTAAAGACTATTTTGGTGCTAGTACTAGGGCTGTGCGATTAATCGATTTTAAATCTAAATCGGATTTATTAATCAAAATCGATGTTAAAAAAGGAAAATCGGAAAATCGATTTTCCTTTTTTGTAGCTGGCTGCATTACAGACAGAGCTCGTCTAGTCATCTTTGTTTGGTCAAGAAAATTGTAAATGTTGTCACTTTATTAAACTCAAGGAGGATTAACAGTATCTTTCAATTGCACTTCATTCCCAATAGGGAAATTTGTTTGCTATTTTTCTTTAAAAATAAAGATAAAATATTTTAAACAATTTATTCCATAGTCTTTTGTAGTTTTACCAAAAAAATCGAAATCGAAAATCGGGTTTTCAGAGAAAAAAATTGAGATTTTATTTTTGTCCAAAATCGCCCAGCCCTAGCTAGTACGTACGGGTCGGGGGATCTTAGCTAGTCTTAGACACAAGTAGGGGGGGGAACAAGGAAAAAAGGTTGGGAACCACTGTGCTATACAATGCTGCAAGTCTTAAAATAAACTTTCAACACTGAATTTGGCTTATAAAGGGATGTGTGGTCTCAAATTTCCAAAGAGCAGTGAACACACACACACACACACACACACACACACACACACACACACACACACACACACACACACACACACACACACACACACACACACAGTGTGTGTCCAGATAAGGATTCACCGGAGAGACGTAGAAAGGGGTACTTTGACATGTTCAGTGTGTTGAGTTGAAACCACATCTGTCACTGCTCCTGCTTCATAACTGATTTTAGGATCATGCCTGAGCGGAGGAACGCTTTTGTGCCACCGTTTTCTGGACCACGTCCATCACTGCCTCAGCAGAAGTGACAGATGGGACAGGCCGGATAGGCACACTGCGTTACTTTGTGTTAACATGCCAGGTGGACCTTAGTTGGTGGTCTCTCATTTGAAATAGAAAAAAGAAAAACCTGAAAACACAGAACACAGATCCTTGAATAGTTGTCGCTAATAAGGCCTTTGACATTAGATCCAAAGATGACAGGTTACCCTCCGCATAGCTGCTCTGACAACTCCATTGGGCCAATTATCCCAGATAAAGAATGCTACAGGATCTTATGTGTGTTTCCAACGCTGACAGATGGACATGTGTAGCTCTGAGGGGCTTATCAGAGCTCGCATTGTGTACCTGAGCGTCCCCACCTGTTTGCTGTAATTGCATTTAATCCTTTTTCTTGTTTTAGATAAATAGAGACAGGTTTGTTATGTAATTTTGGTTGAAATTGGTAAAAAAAAAAAAAAAAGCATGTCTGTGGATAAATATATACATGTATATTTGCTGTAACCTGAACACTGTTAATGGTGTTAATGGTGACATGTACATTACTGACCTAGGCCTGTGTTGAAAAAATTGATTTCCCAATTCTAAATCGATTCTCATATTAATTCCTAAAAATCGATTCATGTTTAAAGATCGATTTTTTTTTATTTGCGTGTTTTTTTTGTTTTTTTTTGTTTTATTTATTTATATATATATTTTTTTCATCATTACATTACAACTTTTGGTTATTTTTTTGTTTATCCCCAAAAAAGGAATGTTTTGTTGGACACGAGAATAACTGGTGCCATGTTTTTGCCTTTAAATATGTTTAAAGGTATGAAAACATTAAAGTGTTAGGTTATAATTGCATAAATTGTCTATATTTCATTACTTTATATACTGTCTTGGGGTTACATTTGCAAAAAATGCTAAAAACCAAATGCTCAAAAATGAAAAACCAAAATAGACCGATAAATGGAACAAATAACAACGGAATATGGGAAAAAATAAAACCGATTTCATCCGTCTCTGTTTCCTCCCTGGATCTGTTTGGTAATTCTGACCCACATGAAGTTTCTGAAAGCAGTTCTATCAGCATTCTGGGAGCTGATTGGTCCTTACAGCATCATTAGCTGCCAATACTTGCTGTTTAATCTCAATATAATACTAGTAGTAATATTTTGCATAACTACAGTCATATAATTCATGCAACAGCTCAAAAAACAGTTTTAATAACACTAACCCAAATCCATATCGGAATCGGATCAAATCAAATCTTGATAATCGATTCTGAATCTTAAGAATCGGAATCGAATCGATTCTTGACATTTGAATCGATCCCAGCCCTATACTGACCCACCCGCTGCAGCCCTGAGTCACTCAAACAGATGGGCTTCATGTCTGCAGTGCACGTGTCCTAAAACCAGTCGGACTGAATGGGAGCACACACTTGTACAAATATTGGTGGAGAGGGAGAAAATAAATGGATAAATAAATGTAATGGACATAAATTACCCATAATTTCTCATACTGTGATTCCTCAATTTTAGAGCGATCTCATGTAAGTTTCATAATTTCTTCTTGCCCCAGACTCATTAGTATTCATTATTTCTTAAAGGCTTAATTTAAAACTCATAACAGGTCTGGCTTTATAAATCATTCGTCTTAAATAAAGACTTCTTTCTTTAGTTGAGATACATTTTCCACTGTTTCCCTCAATGGATCATTAATTACAACATACACAGTATGATGACTGTATATTTGGGTTCTTTGGTCTTAATGTGTATTATTCATCTCTCCCCCCCCCCCCCCCACCCCCCCCTTGCAGTTTATTTGCTTTGCTTTCCAAAAAGCACAACAAGGTCCTGGAGCAGGCAACACAGTCTCTGAGGGGCAGACAGGGGGACGACGCAGCCCTGCCAGACTATGTGAGTACAACCACGCACAAAATATTTATGTCCTACATCTTAATAGTGATGGATAATGAATATGTATCTACATCATGCGATGCATGTCGAGGAGGATGGTCCCTTTTGGATGTGTTGAACTTATCAACAGTTGCTTAAACCTTAGCCTGTGCATGCTAACTGCCAGCAGGCCACAGCTTTAAAAATATGGCCTTCTTGCTGTATAAAATATATTTTTCATGAAAAAAGATTTGGTTAAATGTTAATTACGGACATACCAACTTAATATCATTTTATTCTGATGGTATATATCCTTGCTAACTGTAGTTGTCCTGGTCTGAAAGGGGGATATATATATTTATATATCTATATACAGTATAGATATACTGGGCGATTTTGGACAAAAATAAAATCCCGATTTTTTTTTTTCTCTGAAAACCCGATTTTTGATTTCGATTTTTTTTGGTAAAACTACAAAAGACAATGGAATAAATTGTTTCAAATATTGTATCTTTATTTTTAAAGAAAAATAGCAAACAAATGTCCCTATTGGGAATGAAGTGCAATTGAAAGATACTGTAAATCCTCCTTGAGTTTAGTAAAGTGACAACATTTACAATTTTCTTGACCAAACAAAGATGACTAGACGAGCTCTGTCTGTAATGCAGCCAGCTGCAAAAAAGGAAAATCGATTTTCCGATTTTCCTTTTATTAACATCGATTGTGATTAGGGCTGTTCGATTAATCGATTTTAAATCGTAATCGTGATTATGTAATTAGAACGATGTTAAAACGTGAAAATCGTAAAATCGATTTTTCACTTTTTTTTTTTTTTTTTTTACCTTGTCTGCACACATATTAATGATTTATACCATATTAATGATTGATGGAAATACCTCTCAATACCTGCGACAAGTGCCCCATCGGAGAGGCTCTTTAGTGTAAGAGGGGGCGTTGTAACATGCCACCGGGCATCCCTCAAGCCAGATGCCGTAGACCGGCTCGTGTTCCTTGCAAAAAACTTGCAAATGTGAATATCAAATGTAATGAGTGACATTACACACCTCTACCTCCTTCATGGGTTGCATTATTATTTAGCATGCAAAGACCCAGTTTAGTTTAATTAGAAAATGTCTTGTTTTATTTAATTGGAAATATAACTTACTGTATGTTTGCAAGTGCTGATTTTTTTTTTCAGAGATAAAACTTTATATTTTATTATATTTTTTAAAACTTTTTCAACTTATTTTACAGAGTTTTGCACTTTATTCATTCATTTTTGGTTTAATAAGAGCAAAGTTTGCACTTAAAGCCCAATGGGGCAAATGTTCAATAAAAAAACAGCATATTTGAAATCATTTCTTTGCCTTTTGTCAATTCACAAAATAATCGTAATCGAAAATCGGATTTTGAGAGAAAAAAATCGAGATTTTATTTTTGGGCAAAATCGAACAGCCCTAATTGTGATTAATAAATCCGATTTTGATTTAAAATCGATTAATCGCACAGCCCTAATACAGTATTAATGTATGTATGTATATATATATATATATATATATATATATATATATATATATATATATACATATACATATACACACACACACATACACACACATATGTTGCTTCTGGTCTAAATTGCTTCGGTAAAAGGGAACATGTTTCCTTCACAACAGCCTTTCATTTCTGCTGTTTGTTTTATACTTGTGAAGAGAAGGTCACCCTCAAACATCAAACAGTTTAAGGATCATAACTGCCAAACACACAGCTACATGCTGCTTGATGCTGTTTTTACAGTATATATAGAGTACAATAACACAAGGTTTTTCTACACTGCTCATGAATCATGCTGCTTGAACTGGACAGAACTCAACGAGAAGGGCAGAGAGAGAAATGTTTTCATCTTGTGTTTTGGTAACTATCTTCTGTATAATCTGCGTGTCTTGACAAATTACCCTGCTCTTGAAAAGTCCCAATAGTCCTTGAGTCATTCCTCCGCTTTAAAACAGCCGCGGTCTCGTCTGGATGCTCCTCAACCTATTAAAGCATCTTTAATTGTGAGGCGTGGCTGGTCCTCCAAGAGAGAGGAAGAAAAAAAGAGAGCTCACTTGAACAACAAGATGAAGTAGAGTAAATTATCTTCCTCTATCACAAGGGCTGAGACGTTATTACGCTGGTGGATAAAACTCTGAGTCATCCAGGTCAGGGTGACTCTCAAAGGCTGGAATATCAACACAACTAGATTTCCTTGTCTTTGTTTTTCCCATCCAGAAGATGCATTTCAACCTTTTCCTTTTATCCTTTGTCTTGTCACACTTGATAAGTCCTCACCGGTCCTAACCCCCGAATTTCATTTTTATCTTGACATTTTGCAGTCATTTAAATCAACCACTCATTATTGCATTTGTTTCGAGACAACACAAGTGTCACGTGCTGCTATAATACCAATCAACCATCTAAACATTTACCGTCAGTCACGCCTAATAAAGACGCTACTTTTCGCGATAAACAGATGTGATGGTCTGTATTGGTGAGCAGTCTCTCTGCCTTCAGGTTTGTTTGTGTGCCTTTCTGTCTGGCTGTCTCATTTGATTTGCATGGCCCTAGTTAGATGTGTGTATGTGGACATACTCGCGTGTGTGTGTTCGCAGGAGGTCCTCGCGGATGCCTTTAGGTGTCGAGGAAACATGAGTGTATGTGAGCGCTCCTTCAAGCATGTAGAGGCTCTTCTGATGAGACCCCCTTACAAACATACCAGCTTTGTTTGGATGACTTATCCCTTACGGCATTACTTTGTTTGTTCTGTTTTATTTCCACGCATGCATGATTGCACACCGTATTTGAATGAAAATAGGAAAGAAAAATACTTAGCTATGATTGGATTTAGCCTGCTAAAGACATTAGCAGAGGTGGGTAGAGCAGCCAAAAATTGTACTCAAGTAAAAGTACTGTTACTTCAGAATAATATGACTCAAGTAGAAGTAAAAAGTACTCATCCAAATAATTACTTGAGTAAAAGTAAAAAAGTACTTGGTGA
Source organism: Cololabis saira (assembly GCF_033807715.1). Taxonomy (NCBI): domain Eukaryota; kingdom Metazoa; phylum Chordata; class Actinopteri; order Beloniformes; family Belonidae; genus Cololabis; species Cololabis saira. Next base: position 8,661,798 of record NC_084597.1, on the reverse strand, counting down.
AAAAACTACTCAAGTACTGAGTAACTGTTGAGTAACGACTGATTCATTTTTTTAACACAACCATTCAAACAGACAAAAGTACAAAATAATCATCATCAGGCAAATTAAATCAATAAAATAATAAAATAAATTAAAATTAATAAAAAATAAAATATAGCTTAAATTAAAATAAGCTTAAAATAAATTCAAGTAATTTAATAAATAATAAAATAAGTAAAATAATAACAGAATAAAAAAATAAATTAAGCACAAGTAGCACAGAATTTCAAGCCTTTGTACTTTTCTTTTTTAACCATGCAGAACTAGAACAAGCCCATGAACTCATAGAAACTCTGTGTGTGTTTGAGTCTGTGTAAATGTGACAAAACATGCAAAAACAAACATTTTTCCCAAAGAATCACTCAGTGATGTCATGAGATTGACGCGTACGCAGATAAAAGGGATAAAAGAAAAGTAACAGCTCAACGTAGCCTAATGTAGCGGAGTAAGAGGAACAGTTTCTCCTTCACAAATCTACTCAAGTAAAAGTAAAAAGTATAGTGATTAAAAACTACTCCTAAAAGTACAACATTTCCCAAAACTTACTCAAGTAAATGTAACGGAGTAAATGTAACTCGTTACTACCCACCTCTGGACATTAGCCCTGTCAACTCTTCTAATACATGTACGCAGAGTAATGGGTCAAAGTGTAGGGTCACCGACACACAAAAGGACTGCATTTGTCAGAGATTCGCCGTGTTGCTCAACGACATGTGGCAATTCTTTTTTTTTTTTTTTTTTTAAGCATATTTCATGGGAATTTTGCAAGAGTATTCTTTTCCTTGAAAAGTGTCCGACATCCCGTCTGGGTCACAGACTTTTCACGGCAGGGTTGGTCAACTTTTCCCACTGTTATCCTTCAGTCTAGACTACACTAACCCTACATGACAGTGGTTCCCAGGTCTATTATCCACAACTAAAGGCCAACTTTGAGTTTTGTTGAATGGGAACCTGCTGTATTGTGTCGCCTTTAGAGCAGGTGTGCACATATACACCTGTCTATTGTGTTTAATTATATCTTTGGTTGGCAGATGACTTTTGATCTACACTTCAGGTTTTCCCACATTTCTTTCCACGGCAGAATATAGCCGCCTGTCACTTCATCTGTCATTACTTTGCTTGTTGTGTGTGCCAGTCCCTGCAGCAGGCAGAGCAGGTGAAATAGAAAAGCTGCGGCAGGTTTACAGAGATTCAAGCTTTATTATGCATACCAACAGTGGGGCTGTGAGCCCTGCACCAAAGCTGCACAGCAGACTGATAAGCACCTTCCCAGACATTTAATTGTATCCATGTTGCTCATAAAACTTTCACAGTGATCTGCTTTTTTTTCTTCTTCTTCTAACCATGTAGACTTGATTTTATAGCTCAGATGTTCTGTTCAAACTTAGTTGGCCCGGTCATTACAGGATTCACCTTGCAGGTCAGTTTGTACTCTGCAGAATCCACCTTTCCAGGCTCCAGGCTTTCAATTTCTGGCAAAGATTGAAACATACATACCATTTAAAGGAGCATGAGGCAGGATTGAGGCAGGATTTATGAAAAAAATTTGTATACGTACCCACTGAACTTTATGATTTGACCGTTTAACGTTAGCTACCCAAAAATCCAACATTACCTGATACAAAATGGGAACTGCAAATCCACGTTTCGGTGTCTGGAATCCAGTTGTTTCTGCGAATTGCAGCGATCCATTTGTCTCTCTTAAAGGAGCATGAGGCAGGATTGAGACAGGATTTATGAAAATAATTCGTATACGTTTTAAGTTTTCTAGTAATAATGTCAGATGAAGCGTTCCAAACCAAAAAGAATGAGCCCTCTAGTGTATCTCTCCGTTGCCTTGAACAGGCTGTGTGCTGCAAAATGTGCTGCAATTCCGGGCCGGAATTTCCCGCGCTGTCCTGCGGATGTGACGTCACATGACGCTGCATGCGCGTTCTCCCCGTTCTCCCGTGCCGGCTTCACTGTTGGCTGCAGTACCCCCGACGGCCGTCGTGGTGAAGGGTGGCGCTAGAGAGTCTCATTTCTTAAAAGGAGCCTCATGCTCCTTTAAAGGTATAGTCTGTAATCGTATTCAAAAACATGTATTGTTATACTGGGTGAAATGGTCCTTCCATCCTGAGAGTAGCCAGTGAATAATGTGTTCAGAAAAAGGAAAGAAAAAAAATCCGACCTCTCTGACAGCTTTAATCCTGTAAAAACTCTGACCAATCTGTTTTTTGCGCACGGAATGGCACGGATTGGTCAGACGACCAGAGGATTGGCAGGGGGGAAAGAACCAATCAGATGTCTTCATTTTAAGTCCCGCCCACGCCCCACTCTGTCCCATGCACGCACTTGTCACGTCGAAAATCTTGCCGGAAAACTTCACACACTCGAGTCACGTTTGCTGAAGAATGGCGCAGAAAACGAGAAAACGCAGCCAAAAATACCACCTCCCCAGTATGGGGGTCCGTGGGGATGGAGGCGTCTCCATCCCGGCGAGGGCGGAGAGCGCCGGTGCTGGTGTCGGTGCGCTGCGGTGCCGTGCAGGCTCTGTTGCTACGGCGTAGGGTACGGCGAAGCCTACGGTGTAGGGTACGCGGCGACGCCAGAGACGTTCAATAAACGAGACAGCCCACTACGGTTCGGTTTCCTGTATCTGTGTCACGTGACTGCCACGCCCCTTTAGGAGACAGGAAGTAGGTCCTGAGTCTATTTAGTCCTATGGGAAAAGTGAACGTGAGCACAGATTATTACCAATTCTTTCGCCCCATAGTGACCTAAGTAAATATGGGACCCATTTTTCAAAAGCCACAAACCTTCTGAACATTCTGACACCAAAATGGAAATTTTCAGACCGACAGATTAGGAGAAAATGAACTTTGTTTGAGACCTGTCTCTGTCTGAGCAACACACTCTCGTGAGATTTGGCTCTCATCGTTTTCCCATCGGATAAAATGAAGTTTAAAACTAAAATAAAACTTGCTTCTTTGCTTAATAATACTGTTATTTTTATTATACAAGTCTTTTTGGAAGAAAGTTGTACTGTATCTAGTGTTGTATGTTCCAAAACGATGTGGGGAGAGGGGCGACCACGCCCACTTAGGAGACCGGAAGTGTATACCATTTCATACCATTGGCAGTAACGGTAATGCGCTATTTTCTGTATAGAGGATCTTTGGCGACGCGCACCATTCTGCGTTGGTGTAACGCGGAACCATAAATCAGCCTTCAGTGTGTGCTCTGTGTGCTGTTCCAAACACTTCTCTGTTGTGCTCATTTTGCGTGGGCGTCGGGTCCCTCCGCCGAGACACAACTTTTGCGGTGTGCATTCATTGTTGTGTCTAAAAATGATGCGCAGTGCCGACCCAATCAGAAACGGTACATATATTCTGTGATATTTTTTTATATTTATAAAAAAATAAAGGATCCCCATAACTTTGATTGGGTGGGCAGGACGCACGTTTGGGTGGGCACAGCCCACCCCTGCCCCCCCCTAAATCCGGCCTCGCTTACAGGTGAATGAGACATGGGGTAGTTTTGTTGAAAATGTGCTGTCCAAAATGTCCTGGAAAACTCGACTCCTGCAAATGCGCGTTCCCCAAAGTTTGTGGGGGCGTGGCTTTGGACGGAGCGCTGACGGGAGGGGGAGGAGGGGGCGGGGCTTAGAGGAGGTGCCACTTTCAAATTTTGCTAGCTCTCCATAGGGCTGGGCGATTTTGGACAAAAATAAAATCCAGATTTTTTTCTCTGAAAACTCGATTTTCGATTTCGATTTTTTTGGTAAAACTACAAAAGACAATGGAATAAATTGTTTAAAATATTGTATCTTTATTTTTAAAGAAAAATAGCAAACAAATTTCCCTATTGGGAATGAAGCGCAATTGAAGGATACTGTTAATCCTCCTTGAGTTTAGTAAAGTGACAACATTTACAATTTTCTTGACCAAACAAAGATGAGACGAGCTCTGTCTGCAATGCAGCCAGTTGCAAAAAAGGAAAATCGATTTTCCGATTTTCCTTTTTTAACATCGATTTTGATTAATAAATCCGATTTAGATTTAAAATCGATTAATCGCACAGCCCTAGCTCTCCAACATTACAGACTATACCTTTAACAGGACAACAGATGACAATTGCACCTCTCATTCAGCGACAGGCCCCGTGCTTTGTTGAGTCACGACGGACTGACGGAAGCTCCAGGCAATGTAAATCAAACCTTAGACTTGGCTGTTTTTGGGAGGAGTGGCTGTTCAGCCGGCAATATTTGCCCTTCTGTTCCAACAGGAAGTCGACAGTCATGTTCGAGTGAGCATTGTTTGACAGATCGTCATCAACTGGGTCTTTGAAGTTGCAACCGAGTCTAAAACTCTGACATGTCACAACCCCTTTCACTGTCACGTTGTACTGCAACATCACAGACTGGCCTCCCCATGTTTATGCCTCAAACAGCTCAACATCAAGCTGTTTTGCTGCTCCTCTGAAGTGGGAACCACGAAGCTGCAACACGATTTCAAAAGAGGCATATATTTATCAAAGAGTTATAAGATCAAGTCATTGAAAGAAAGTTTGCATTCACATTTTATGCTCATAGTATTTTGATCAAAACATGTCACAGACATTTCATTTACTCCTCAGCTTTTTGGAAAAAAAGGTATTATACTCTCTCTTTCAACCATAGCATTTCTAATCCGATCGGTTATAATAACCTCATGGCCTGGCTAAGGTCTGTCGTTGGTTTGAGAGATGTGACATCAGACAGAAGCAACTGCAATCTCATTATGCCAACTCCTTTGTTTCCCCTGTGCCTGGCTCTCCTCTCTTCTGCTGGCAGTGGATGTGGCAGTGTAATTGAAAACAGCCTTCTCTGGGGTTGTTCACAAAGCCGTATCTTAAACTGGAGAGGTGCTGATGTTTAGGGAACTATAGGGAGAGATGAAAAAGGAGCAAAAATATGAAGAGAAGAGAACAATTGAAAGAGGAGAAGCAGGCTGGCGGAGCGGAGGGGGTTTAGGGTGGGTTTAAGAGCGCTTTTTGTGACAGGCATCTGGAAACAATGTAATTTGGCTGAGTCTGGCTCTGCAGAGGGAACTCATGTTTGTTTAATGTGGGATTGTCCTGGACATGTAATTGCTCTCTTTATGAGGGATAGACAAGAGAGAGGGAGATATATATATAAAAAAAGAAAAAAACATTGTCAAATGCTCCAACCTGTGTTAAAGCTGAATGTGGCTCCTTTTTTCGACATTTTCCCTCCATGTCTGCCTCTCGAGTCTCTCGCATATGCATGCTGAGGACCCACCCCCTGTCCCTGGGTGTGTTTATGGTGCTGTATCTGGTTAGTGTCACGGAAGAAAGACAGAAGGGTGAGGGCCTCTTGAGCCCCTCCAGGGAACATCTAGAGGCTCTCGGTCCAGACAGTGCAACTCTCACAAGGCCTGACAGTTGCACTCTGCAGCTTCTGCACCTCTGATTATAGATTTCTTCCCCTCCCGTGTCTTTTAAGATGTGTGCAGTCAAAAATACGCAAATAAAGAAGTATCGGCCGTGTTTCATTGCATTGTGTTTTCAGTAATGATTATGTTACTTCACCTCCTCTTAGTCTGTTTACTGTTGCACATTCTGGGAGGAAACTACAAGCACACACACACACATGCACTCCCAGAAGCAGGTTGGACCACCATGTCTATGTGTTTACGTGTCCTGGTTGAGTCACAATCTGTGATCTCTTTTTAACAGCCAGAGAAGACACATGCATTAGCTTTGCAGCACCGTTCAACTTGTTTAGGGGAAGGGCAGAGCTGGAAGACGCATCAACAGATGATGTTTATTATCAGAGCTTTTGGGAATTTGCCACTTTCCTACGGCTATGGCATTATTTTATGAAATCCACAGTCATTCATTAAGGCACCCAAAGCTTTTAGACTAGGAGAAACTATTTTGTTGAATACAGTGGAGACTATTTTTAAAGGGGTATGTGTTTCCAAACTTTAGATCGTACATAATATATAGATTAATATTTTTTGTATGTCGAGCAGCATTAATGTTTCTGTTTAAAGGCAAGGCAAATTTATTTGTGTAGCACAATTCAACACAAGGTATTTCAAAGTGCTTTACATCAACATTAAAAGCAGCAAGACACAATTAAACAGTAAATAACAAATAAAATGATAAGAAAAGAGGTAAAATAATAAAAAGCACAAGTTGTTAAAAAGTAAGGGCAGTAGAGTACAGCAGGTACATCTCATTCTTACAATGGCAAGAACTACGTTTCTATACGGTCAAAACGTACAAAGACCGGGTCAAATACAGTATTACAAAAGTAATCTGTGCGGATTCGTGCAGTGAATCAGACCAATTTGACAATTCTACGTCACAATGCCTGCATTCAGGGCTTATCCATAACTTTGCGCCTCACCTTGCGTGGTTCTTGTTCTTGGGACAGACAACAAACCAGATCCAGATGAACCTCAGGGGTCTGGGAGCTTCATAGGGAACTAACAGATCAAGCATGTATTTTGGTCCAAGACCATTCAGTGCTTTGTAAACCAGCAGGAAGATTTTAAACTTTAAACTAAGACTTTAAAATCCTTTGACTCACTGGAAGCCAGTGTAGCCATTTCAGAAAGGTGTCCCTGGTTATTAATACTATTATTATTATTACTATATTATTATTATTATTGTTAGTATACTATATTATTATTATTATAGAATATGTATGGATGAATGGGATGCCTGGGTCTGGGGCCCTCCGTTGTCGGGCCCGCGCGGGTGTCGCCCTGTTGGGGGGTTCCCTCTCTCCGGGCCCGTCTCCGGGCGCTGCCCGTGCGGCGGGGTGCTCCTCTGGTCCTGGGGGGGGCGCTTTCGTGGGGGCGGGTGCGCGTGCCCGCGTCGGTGGCCGGGGCAGCTCTGTCTCTCCGGGCAGGCTGGCCCCTCGCCGGGTGGGGGTCGTTGGCCTGGAGGGTGAGGGCCTCCTGGCCACGTGTCCGGCCCGGACCGGGTGGTCGGGGACGGGCCTCACTGGCGGTGGGTTTCCTCCCGCCCTCTTCTCCCCTCTGTGGGGTTGCCGGTGGCCTGGGTTCCGGGTTCTTCCTTGTCGGCCTCTGGTCTCGCGGGTGGCGGGGTTGCCTCCCCCATCACCCGTAGTTTTGGGGTTTAGTTAGTCGCGGTAGCTTGGCCTAGCTGTGATTGGGTCTCGGGACCTGGGACGGTTGCTGCTCGTGTTTCTGCCTGTTTCGTGTCTGTTTTTTTACTTTTTCTTTTTTTTTCTCTTTTTTTCTCCCACTGCTCGATGTGCGCTTCCATGTGTGTTCTTGCGTCCTGGATTAGCAGCGGATGTCACCGCTATATATATATAAATAAAAATATGACATGTATTTTATATCAAACATATATCACATATATATGCTTTAGGTTCTACCAGCATGGTATTAACTATTAATATGTGTGCAGACAAGGTAAAAAAGAAAAGAAATGTGTCCCTGTCTTTCGAAGTAACCCCTAACATTTTTTTTAAATTTCCACTGCCTTAGACGTGTTTTACATCATGAGCCTAGTCAGACATACTTTTATCACTAAATGTCTCTCTTGTATGCTAATCATGATTTTTTTTTTGTCTGAACATCATGGTTTGTTTGCACCACAGTGTTTAACCTTGTGTCTTGCTAAATTACTTCCTTATTATCAGCATTTCTTGATAAATTACAAATACTTGCATCATAATATGGTCATACACACATATTGATAATCAACACTATCTGGCAAAGGTCACACTCGTAAACTTGTGTGTTTTTTGAACGTTTATCAGATGTATTTCCTTACTTTGCTACAGTTTATTCTTCCCACTGTAGCTCTTACATAAAAGAGCTACAAATTACTTGACGTTGACGTGTTCAGTGTAGCCTCTGCGAGGTGCACGCACAAATGGAAACCTTATGCATTTTGAACATCTTGGCCCCTGAGACTGTAAAATCTGGCACTTTTATTGTCTTGCTTTACACTGCCTTTCATCCATGTACATTTCATCTCAATCTTGGAGACTCATGCACACGATGGAAGCGCATAATGTGCCAGGACAGATCAGTGTCTCCCTCCGTACATCATTTATCTGAAAGTACAAGGTGATTGATTAAAATGTGTATGTTACGTTATCCTGTCAGATATGGTCTTTTGATGTAGAGCCAGTTCTGCCACCAGCCTGATGAACATTAACACCTCAGAGGTTGTGGTGCGTATATGGATGTCTTCTTGTCATTGTGCATGGACAGACTGCTAGAGAAATGAGGAAGGTAGAGGGGCAACAAAACAATTTAGAGCAGGGGTGTCAAACTCATTTTGCTTGGCGGGCCGGATTTGACCAATTCTTTTTCTCGCGGGCCGCACGCTCAAAATAACAAAAACGGTGCGAAATCTTTTTTCTAATTCTTTTCTTTTACTATTGTTATCTAATCCAATATCAGTTTAGTTAATTTTAAAGGAAATATGCACTTTGTTTACACTCTAATTATGTAAAATATATTTCTTCAGGATCTTTTCTTGAAATTTCTCATTCTCTTTATGTAAGATACTTTTAATATCATTTTACAAAGATAAACAGAAACATATGTTTTTTTTATATTTCGCTTTTTTACAGGAAATTTAATTAAAAGCAAAATCTTTCTTATTACATCCAAGAGTGTTTCTTTGTGATTTAGAGATTTTTCCAGTACAATTAAGTGTATTTATTTTTAAAAATTGGTGCAGATATTTACGCCAGTGTGCCGAAAAAGTCAGCACTTCTTTTTTAACTGTTTTACTTTGTCACTATCCTCGTATCCTCGAATAAATATCTTCTATCATCTTTTTTAGCAGTGATATTTTTCCTGCGAAAATAAATAATAGTAGTCAGTTAATAAAAATAAACGACCGTCTACAAAGAAATAAAATCGGCAAATGCATTCTAGAAAACTAAAAAAATGTCAAACTGCTCTCTTTGTGGAATAACGATGGATTTGTAGAAGAAATATATTATCGGATATGCTGCGATTCATGGCAATTATTTATGCCTTCCTTTTTAGTAAATTAACATTTCGTTTTTTTGCGTTGGAAACTTCTCGCGGGCCGCATGAAAATCTCTCTCGGGCCGCACATTTGGCACCCCTGATTTAGAGCATTATAGTGTTTTTGTCTGCAGCTGAGGTCTCCTGTCAACATTTAAAACCAATCAAACTTGCCAGGTTGTTTAGTTTTGTGTGCAACACACTAAACATGGACCAGAGAAAGGGCATACCAGCCTGAGGAGCTCAGCGTGTTAAAGGTAAAGGCCAGAAGATCATCGGCAAGCACCTTGATGTTCTTGTTTGTAATTATAAAGTCCACCAGACTGTAGCCGACTTCCTTAGACAAGACAGAAAGAGGAAGCAACCCCAGGTTAATCAGGATAGTGCAGATAGTAGACAGAGCCAAGACAAACATCTAGTGACAATCTGCCTCACCTCTAAGGTCAAAGTGTGTTACTGTTTGATCACACCATCTGCTGCCTTTTATACAATAGTGGGCTTCTTGGAAGAAGACCTGGTAGATTACACTTTTTAGAGAGGACAAAAAAAAAAAAATTTTGGCCAAAAGCCATGTTGACAAACATTTGTGGGAGAATATATCTGTTTACAAACAGAAGAATAACAATTTCTCAGTAATAATGACACCACACCTACCATAAAACCCTATAAGGGGCTCGGTTACATTTTGGTGCTGCTTCAGGCACAGGGTTGCCTTTAATCTGCACAGAGTACAATAAAGTCACAGTACGGCAAACTAAAAGCTATCTACATCCTGGAGCAAAAAAACACTTTCCAATGTCAGGAAGCTCAGCCTCAATCACAGGTTAGAGGTCTTCCAACAGAATAATGACCCAAAACACAGAGCTACTGTGACCCAAGAAATGCTGATTTTGACAATATGGACTATTCCTAAAGCATCCTTTATGAACCAAGGTCTTTAACATATATAGAAAGTTGGGGAAAATGCAGCGTGGAGTAAGTACCCTCCAAACTATAGCAAGCTAGAGCAGTTTGTTGAAGAGCAGTAGGCCAAAATACCTGTTTGCAGATGTAGGCTATTCGTTGATAGGTACACAAAGTAGGCCTGTGTTGAAAAAATCGATTTCCCAATTCTAAATCGATTCTCATATTAATTCCTAAAAATCGATTTTTTTTTAATTTTTTTTTTTAATTTTTTAATTTTTTTTTTTCATCATTACAACTTTTGGTTATTTTTTTGTTTATCCTCAAAAAAGGAATGTTTTGTTGGACACGAGAATAACTGGTGCCATGTTTTTGCCTTTAAATATGTTTAAAGGTATGAAAACATTAAAGTGTTAGGTTATAATTGCATAAATTGTCTATATTTCATTACTTTATATACTGTCTTGGGGTTACATTTGCAAAAAACGCTAAAAACCAAATGCTCAAAAATTAAAAACCAAAATAAATCGAAAATGGAACAAATAGAAACGGAATGTGGGAGAAAATAAAACCGATTTCATCCGTCTCTGTTTGCTGCCCTGGGTCTGTTTGGTAATTCTGACCCACATGATGTTTCTAGTAGTAATATTTTGCATAACTACAGTCATATAATTCATGCAACAGCTCAAAAAACAGTTTTAATAACAATAACCCAAATCAATATCGGAATAGAATCGGATCAAATCAAATCTTAATAATCGATTCTGAATCTTAAGAATCGGAATCGAATCGATTCTTGACATTTGAATCGATCCCCAGCCCTAACACAAAGTATCTTCATTGGTTTTAATACTGAAAAATCAAGATTGATTTAAAAAAAAGAAAACAAAAGAAAACTCCGATTTGCATTAAAGGTGGAATAAATAGTTATGGATCTTTTCTTTTATCAGCACTGAGGGTAAACATGTTGTCAGTAGCACTGTGTTTGCCCCTCAGTTCACTGACGGCTATGATAACAAACAGAAGAGTCACTTACAGTGAATATTACCTCCACAAGAACAAACAAGCCCATAAACTCTAACAGCAGGAAAGGATGACATGATGCTATATCTCCGGCTGTGTCACCACACTTTCTCACAAGCGAGACTGTGAAAGATAATTGAGCCAGTTTGTTTATTTGCGACTAGACCGTGAACAACCACCCTGCACTAAGCTTGTGGGATTTTGCCACAGCCGTTGTCCAGACTGGTAAAATTGATTAGTCACATCTCTTGTTATAGCTTGCACTTTTGCAGCGTAAGACAAACTCACTTTTGGACCCGAGGCGTCCGCAGCAGTGTCTGTGTTGACCCTCGGTAGGGCTGATGTCCCTAATGCACACAACCACATGCAAAAAACCAAACAAGGCACATCAGGACAAACACCTTGAGTATGGTGGAGATGTTGATGATGGGGACTTGTTTGGTAGCCACAGAGTCTGGGTACATTTCTATCATTGCCACAAAAAAAAATAACCCTTTTAGGCTTAGTTTCTCAAAAATGTTGACTTTTTCAGTGTAATGTGTTGTAGGGCTGGACGATATGGACCAAAAGTCATATCTCGATATTTTCTAGCTGAATGGCGATACTCGATATATATCGATATTTTTTCTGTGCCATAATTGGGGTTTCCCCCAAAGCATTATAGCATAGCATCTCTGTTAGCATCTCTGTTAGCATCTCTGTTAGCTTCATTTTTTCTGAGGCAAACCCTTAAAAAAACAGTCAGTTTTAATACAAAGCCTCGTGCTAAATGTCACACAGGTTCCTTTATTAACAGAGGTCTGCACAATATCAAAATGTATGAAACAAATGAAATAAAAATAAACTGCCTGCATATATAGAATAAAAATGCTTCTTGAATAAAATAAAACAAATATCCCTTTCCTGCATAGCAATTAAATTCAAATACACTGTGCAATTAATACAATGTAGACAGTAACAGGCAGACTTTTCCACTGAGGTTGACAGTTGTGCAAATAACAAAACATTTGTGCAAATCTCAAATAAAACATTCAAGTCAATTTGTCACAAAATAAGCTATATCAAAATCATAAAAAAAATAATAAAAAAAATAAAAATTTAAATCGATATAAACGATATTGTCTCATACCATATCGCGTTTGAAAATATATCGATATATATTAAAATCTCGATATATCGCCCAGCCCTAATGTGTTGTTATATGTCTTGAAATGCAGTACCTGATTAAGAGCACACCATTATCCTAATAAGTAAAACCTTAAAATTGAAAGAGCATGTACTTTGAGATGACAGATAATGAAGTTTATATGTATATAAATAGTATTTAATCTCTCTCCTGGTTTAGTCGTCTCTTCTTGGGTAGTAGTTTCATCCCTGCAAGGCAGCAGGTGCTCTTACTTTCTAATGATTGTCTGCTTCCAAATGATTATTACCGCTGCCCAGCTGGGGCCTGGTCTTCTCATGATTGAGCCATAACAAAGCAAAGCAGAGCTCATTTCTGATCAATTAGTTCTGCCCACCTATTTGCTAGAGTTTTGCCGCGTTTTGTAAAATCATTGTTACGCCTGTCATCATTAGCATTATCTCTGTTTTGCCTCCATTCCCTTACCTGAGCTCCTTTCGCTGTAATTAAATCTCAGAGAAGTAGATACATTAAAACTGATGATGGGGAATTCACCTCCAAATGAGCTACATATTTCCTCCGCAGAGTCTCTTCTCGACAGATTAATGGGATTTTATCCATCCGCCCAACGAAGAATGTTTTGTGCGTCATGTGTGACCCTGTGGTTTGATGAGAGCCTGACCTGGGCACAATGTTCTGCAAAATAGTGTCATTATGACATAGTCATGGTGCCTTCAAAGAGACAATGACCCATTTTTAAAAATACCAAATGACCAGGCAGGTTGCTTCTCCTCAGCCGGTCTGACCATCATGTTTGAGCATGTGGCATTTTCTTTCCCTATTTTTCTTCGTGCCTTTTCCCTTTAGTGCTTTAAATCAAATGTATATCTCACAGTATTATACATTTTCTTTGGTTATGTCTAGTGATGCACCGATTGTTCGGTAACCGAAATTGTTCGGCCGAAAATGGCAAAAAAACACTTTCGGTGTTCGGTGGAAGAAGTGGGAAAAAACAATTAATAACGGAGTTGTAATATAAGGAAATAGACTGGCCGCTCCCGTAAAAGTTGCGCACCACAAACATAAATCGTTGGCCAACCAAAAGGTAACCACATAAGAATTTTACCTAACATTCACCAGGAGGTGGAACCAGAACAACATAATGCTGGGAAATTAAAAAAAATTCAGTTTTTTATGTTCAATAAATATTTTCTACCTCGTAATTTTGTAAAAAAAAAATGTCTTTGAAAAGATAAGATAAGATAAGATATTCCTTTATTAGTCCCCAAATTTGCAGTGTACAGCAGCAAAGGGGATAGTGCAAGACAAGAGGCATCAATAGAAATAATAATAATACAATAATAATATCAGAGTATGACACACTATAAACAGTACTGGTATATACATTAATAATAATAATAAAAAATACTGGTATATAAAATAAGATAAGAGCATGCCTAAATCAAATGTATTTGATTTATGCAATGGTGAAAAAATTGGCAAAATAAATGAAAAACTGTGAAGAACCATGTTCGGTATTGTTCGGTATTCGGCCAAGTGATTATTGCGATTTTCGGTTTCGGTTTCGGCTACAAATTTTAATTTCGGTGCATCACTAGTTATGTCGATAAAACGTTGTGTCCTTTCGTGTGAAGCCGTTTACATGTTGGCAGATTTAGGACAGATCTCCTTTATGAAGGTGTGGCTATGTTGTGCATCTTCATGCACAACGCTGTCTACGCTAGTCCTCTCTCTTAATACGCCTGCTTTGTCTGCCCCACAACAGCCTACAGTGAGGAGTGGGGGCCAACCGGGGAATCTCTAAGCTATTGGTTTAATGATGCCAGCTCCTACTTTACAAGGATTTGCATGTCTGTGTCTGTAAACACCCCGTCCACGCACACAAACATTTGCATACAAACATGCAGGGGTATGATATAATGGCCAGACATATACAGACATTGATTATTTTTTGCAGACGTTGGTCAGACAGTTAACAGAGGTCAGATCCACCTGCAGACTTAACACATTTTTGGGAGCACGGCTTATTGAAGAATTAGCTGCAGAATCACAGGGCTGGAAAAGCCCTCCGTTTACACTCTGGAAGCTTTCCGTTTAACGTTTATGTAAATAGTGGAGCCAGTAAAACAGGCCCGGATCATTCAGGCAAATGATACAGTCCGTGTCTGAGGGCTGTGTTTTCCTGGGTGGGGAGGAAGGAGGCAGCCTGAATAGCACCATGAGCGGTTGTGACTAAATGACGATGATGGGGGTTAGAAAATTACACATGAATGTGGCAAAAGCAGCAGAAAAGAGGTGGCAAGGGGAGGACAGGAAGAGGAGGGGGAAGAGAGAATAAGCAGTAACGATGTCATGCAGTCAAACGCACACATCAGGTGTTTTCTGGTGGTTTGAGCGGAAATTTTGGGGGGGAAAAAACAAGTGCTGGGGAACAAAGTGGGAAGTGGAAGAGGAGAAGAAGGAGGAGCAGCCAAGATATTTAAATCCTGTCTGGGGTTTCAAGTAGACCATGGACCTCTTAATCTCATCCACTTGGCAAACATACACGCAGGGCCAGGCAGACGTCTAGCTAGCCTATTTTCATGTGACCTGAATTCCCCAGTGTGGCTTTTTTTCCTCCCAGACTAATCTAATTAAGCTGGGTGCTGAGCTACAGAACAAACACACTCGGCATCCCTCACTCCTACTCTGTCTTGCTCTCCTGCTTTCGCATCCTCCTCGTCGTGTTCGCCGTCTCCATCAACACCCCCTACTCTCATTTTCAACGCTACCATTTTCGTCCCCGTCTTCTTTATTCTGCCTCCTCCTATTCAGATGTCTCCCGTATGTGTTTTTTCTGCTCTCTTTTTAATTATGGCCTGCCACTGCAGAGGAGAGGCGAGCAGGTTCTAGGAAGGCAGTGGAGTTGAGCTCAGAGAGCCACCTCTGCCTCCAGACATACAATCAGTCCTCATTATTACTGGCTCTTTGGCCATCCCCCTGCCTCTTTATGTCTGAAAACTTTGCATACCTCCCTCAGCCAGCCTGTGGAAATCTATGCATCACACTATTGCATATATTTTCCCATCCCAGTTCACCGCCTGTGCACAACAGAATCCAGTTATTTACAACGATCTTAATCCTCTGGCTACTTTTAAAGAGCATGGTGTGTGCGTGTGTGTGTCCTTGTGCACAATTTTAAGAAAGTCACAGAGAGAGCAAAGTTATTTATAAGATAAGGACTAGTTTCCAAAGCAGGGCGCTGGAGATGAAATATAAAATGCTTCCACATGCAGTGCTGTTACAGATGGTCAGCCCAGATTGGAGGGGGAATCTCAGCTCGCAGTTGCGGTCTTGCCAGGTTCCTGTGTTGAATATGGTATTGAGAAATTCGTGGTCAAAACATATCATTGTCATGTCTCACGGTGCCAAAGAGACTTTTTTTTTTAAGTTTTCTAATTCTTGCACAGTGATGAATAGTATGTCTTGTAATCTATTTTAGAGGAGTTGCAATAATTATTCTCATCTCAAGCCTGAAATGTAACAGGAGGAAGCTGCTGGTGAGCTCTATCTGGGGCGAGACACCCTGCAAAGCAAAGATGGTGGCCAAAATTAACTCGAATTAACATTTTTGTGTTTGTCAGCAGTTTACGGTTTATGGGGTACAGTTAGATACAGTGTTAATTTTGACAGCAAATTCTAATTTAGTCTTAGTCTTTTGGTCTTAGTAGACCAAATATTAGCAGATTTTAGTCGACTAAATGTTTCTCCAGAATTTCCGGTCATTGGAAATATCCATCAATCTGATATGGAATGGTATTAAGATTTAAATATGCAATACGGACACATATTTAACAGTTGTAATATGAAAAATGTATTTTATTTTATTCTGAATGCCAAACACGTGAGCATGGCTTTTCCACAAAAGATAATCAAACAGAAAATAAGCATAAGGCCTGCTCTCCCTAAAAAATATACATGCTTCCTGAAAAAGATCTGCATTCTCCCTGAATGATATGCAATGTATATTACATTCTTTCAAGCTTAAGTACCATATTTTTGAAATAGATAACCACATAACTCTGAACTCACTGTCTTCTGCGGTCTGTTACTCTGTGCAAAATCAAAAAGATCAAGATAAATAATAATAGTCATTGACTAAAGTGTCAATTATATTTCGTCATAGTCTTCGTTTTGATTTAGTTTTCATCCTTGAAAAAGGTTCTTCAGAATCAGAATCATCTTTATTGGCCAGGTTTGAACATTGTCCAACAAGGAATTTGACTCCGGTTATTTCGCTCGCTGTACCCAGATTTAAAAATAGCAAACAGAAAAATAAACAAATGTGGCACTTATTGATGTATATACAATTAAAGAACTGAAGGTGCAGCAGTATGCGGTAGAAAAATGACGGCTCTAAATAAAATAACATATATACAATTTTTTTTTTAAAGTGACAAATATTTGACAAATATTTATCATCATAGTCTTCGTCAACGAAATGAACACTGGTTAGATAAAGATGAGGAGCTGGAATCTTTACAGTAATCTATGCCGCGTTCCATTTGTTCTCGGAAGTCGGAATTTCCCAGTTCCTAGTCGGAATTTTCAACTGGAACGCCCCTCGAAGTGGGATTTCCTACTGGGGAAGTGGGAGAAGCTTCACCACCCCCGAGTTACCATTCCAAGATGGCTGCCATTCCCAGTTCCCAGTTCCGATTTCCGAGGTAAATGGAACGCGGCACTAGTTTAATGCTCTTGCCCTACTCTTGAACCTGAAATGAACCCTCGCCATCACGGCTGCTGGTGTTATGGTGTTTGGTTGGAGGTCGCTGACACAGCTTACTGGGAAACTTGATTGTTATGGTCAGTTCTATCAGGAGCATTAAGGCAAGGTCATTTGTGTAGCACATTTTAGGTCCAAAGTCATTTTTAGATAAAAAAATTTAAAAAAAATGCATAAAAAATAAGAGTTTAAAGGCTATTAGGATATACCATCAACCATTAGGCTGATTTCATGAAAACTCTATTGAATTAAGCTAAGCTGCTTTGAAAGTACTTGACTCCTGTGATCTCTTAGTCCTCATTTTCTCCTCTTCTTCTCTTCTTAACTGTTAACCAGCCAATTCTTTCGCTGGATTCAGCCCAAGAGACGGTTGATGCTGTGTTGTATTTGTAGATTAGGGCCAGTATAATACAATATAGTCAGCGTTGCTTCAAGCAAGTGGTGCACTCATATTGCAATAAATGTTTACAACATTTGAAACCACTTTTGCCAAATGAAAGTTTCACAAAAAAGTCAATTTTGTTGAGCTGGGTGGTTTATTTAGTATTTTTACATTAGTCTGGATGCTGCATCATCTGCAGTTCTTATCTGAAATACTATTGACAAATGACAACTTTTGCAACGCTCTGCTACTATTTAGTCACAGTTGTTAGTTGGAAATCAGTTGTCATCTCTTCAACTGCATTCGCCAATTCATTATTGTCTAGTTTTTTTTTTTTAGTTTTTTCTTTATCTCTTTAGAGACGAATTGTTTTCCCACGGTCTCGGCAGTTCTCTTCCTGTGTGAGCCACCATGAAAGATTCAAGGCGGGACCTTATCTCGTCATGTTGGCGTCTGTCTGGCTTGTAGACATATTGTTATGAATACAGTAACTAAAAGACGAGATAAGAATCTATTTTTTCTTAAAACTATACGTTTCCCTTTTAGAGCAGATTGACTGATGGAATAATACGCCCAGGCAAAGATTTCCATTAGCAACTGAAGAGATTTCTCTTGAACTGGTGTAACCGCATACTGTGTTAGAATACCAGAAAAAAACTAAACATGTATAGTAGGTGTTACTGAAGTAACTGTATTAGATTTTATGTTATGTTATGAATCTTTATTTTGGCTTGTACACACCTTTTGCAGAACAAGATGAAAAGGAAAGAAAAAACAACATTTCTTTTGCAGAAAAGGTGTAGCTGAAGCCGTAGCTTATAGGGCCTACCCTTTTTTCTTATGATCAGCAAAAATATGAGACATTAGCTTTTACTCCGTGGAAACAAACAATACATAAAGAAAACAAAAATAAGTAAGACAAAATATAAAATTGACATTTCACATTCTAGAATGTTTTCGATAGTATACTTTATAATTATAAAGTTTTATATAGTGTTTTATATTTATTTAGGGTCCTGAATGTAGTTTGGAAGCAGTTTCTGCTGGGCTTTAAAGGCAAATAAAACAGTTTTCTAGTCAGATCTATTAATTATCCTTAACGCTCTTTTCTGTAACAGGAAAATAGGGTTTGTATTTGTTTTATAGCTGTTACCCCATATCTCCACATAATAAGTCATGTATGGAACTATAAGTGAGTTATACATCAAAAACTGTGCTCTTTGACAGAATTTTTTTTTTTGATATTGCTAGGGTTTTAGACATTCTTGATTTTACACTATTTATATGTGATTTCCAGCTAAGTTTATCATCAATTATTACCCCCAGGAACTTATTTTCATATACTCTTTCTATTTTGATAGAGATTGGGTTTAGATACAAACGATAACTATAAATGGATTCTCATTATTATTATTGACCTCTTTGGAAAATCCTTTCTCCTGTTTAGAGGTCACACAGATCCACTTGGAGGCTTTGAGCTTGAACTTTCTCTTCATTGGTGCTTTACAAATACTATTTCAAGGCAGTCTCAGAAATATGTATAAAAAATCTGAGGGGTAGGCATTTCATGGTTGTCTGTCTGCTTTTAGAGGTCACTAGACTCATCTCTGCTTTAGAAAAGACAGAAGTTATAGTAGACAAAGATCTGCTTTGTGGTGGAGCAAAACCACACGTCAAAATTATAAAGATTGACCAGTTTTTGGGAGTTGCACCTCTTTTTTTTGTAGTGCTTTGTCCTCTTTGTGGTAAAGTTGGTTGTTATTGCCCCCCTTCCAGCTCACACCAGCTCTCAACTCTGTAGATTATAGCCAATCGCGTTATAGGATATTATACCACGGTCTGTGTGAATACTCTATTCTGATTGGCTGGCAGGTGTACATTAAAAGTGATAATCTGCCTTATAACTTTAATATCATTGCGCTGGATCAACTGCCTGGTGGTAACCACGGCAACGGAGATTCAGAGAAGAAGAGCCGGCTACCGCAGGACGGCAACATGAGTGATTTTGTGATTTCTTTTGATTTATTTGGTGAATAAAAAATACCAAAAGTTGTAATTTAATGATGAAAAAAGAAGAATCGATCTTTAGACACACGAATCGATGTTAATATTAATATGAGAATCGATTTAGAATCAGTGACGTAACTGAGGTTTGCAGCGACGTAATGACGTGGCTCCTCTTAGCCCCTCGAGCTTTGGAAAAGCAAACCGGTTCTCAGCTGGTTCGCAAGTTGAACGAGTTGTGAACCAGAACCGGCCCTGGAACCGGTTTGGTGGTAAAGGGGTATCTGACGACGGCTTAGAGTTAAAAATAAAGAAAAAAAACAACCTCAAAACACAAATACCAATTAGTAAAGGGCCATCATCTTAAATTGCTCTACAGTCATATAGATTAGGCTATACCAGGGGTCGGCAACCCAATATGTTGAAAGAGCCATATTGGACCAAAAACACAAAAAACAAATATGTCAGGAGCCGCAAAAAATTAAGACAACACATGCTGCATGTTTCTATATTAGTTATAACTGGGGGAAGATTTTTTTTTCATTATGCACTTCGAGAAAAAAGTCGAAATGTCGAGAAAAAAGTCAAAATTTCGAGAAAAAAGTCAAAATTTTGAGAAAAAAGTTGGAATTTCAAGATTAATGTTGAAGTACAATCTTGAGACAAAAGTCGAAATGTCGAGAAAAAAGTCAAAATGTCGAGAAAAAAGTCAAAATGTCGAGAAAAAAGTTGAAATTTTGAGAAAAAAGTAAGAAAAAAGAGGGAAAAAAAGGAAAAAATAAGAAAAAATTGGAAAAAAAGAAGAAAGGAAAAAACATTTTTTTAAAAGCTCCAGGAGCCACTAGGGCGGCGCTAAAGAGCTGCATGCGGCTCTGGAGCCGCGGGTTGCTGATCCCTGGGCTATACGAAGTCAAGGCCCTCGGTTGGTTGGTTGGGTTAGTATTTTTACTTAAAATGGAGTAAATGTCTAACTGGAAATACATTAAATCAATCTTCCAGCACTTTTAGATATTCACAGATCACTACAGGGTGTGTATGTTGGGTTATATCTGTCTTTAATTGACTATTCTGTAAATGCCATCATGTCACCGTCTTAGCTTTCTGCTGTTCTTCCCCAGCCGGTTCTGTCACCTGTCATTAGTGACAGTTGCAATAATCCCGCAAGGAAATGTACCGTGACAAGTCTTGATCTGTAGCTTATAAGATCACTTCTCCGTCCACAGCTAAGACTGACTCAGGCTGACATTTTCACTCTCTTCCCCTCGTCCTTTTTTTCTGTCCTCCCACCTGCTGATCTAATTTATCACCACACAATCATTTTAAAACACTGTAATAAGTAAAAACAAGCGTACTGAGAAATGCATTAACCTTTAAATCTTGCCTCTCCTCCCAGGCCCAGGACCTGAACGTGATCGAGGAGGTGATCCGTATGATGCTAGAAATCATCAACTCATGCCTGTGCAACTCCCTGCACCACAACCCCAACCTGGTGTACGCGCTGCTCTACAAGAGGGAGCTCTTCGAGCAGTTCAGGACGCATCCGTCCTTCCAGGACATCATGCAGAATCTGGACACGGTCAGTCGCTCAGAATATCAGGAGTGAATTAAGAGAACCTTAAACCTCGTAGCGCTATAACATACAGGACTGTCTCAGAAAATTTGAATATTGTGATAAAGTTCTTTATTTTCTGTAATGCAATAAAAAAAAAAAAAAATGTCACACATTCTGGATTCATTACAAATCAACTGAATATTGCAAGTCTTTTATTATTTTAATATTGCTTATTATGGCTTACAGTTTAAGATTAAGATTCCCAGAATATTCTAATTTTTTGAGATAGGATATTTGAGTTTTCTTAAGCTGTAAGCCATGATCAGCAATATTAAAATAATAAAAGGCTTGCAATATTTCAGTTGATTTGTAATGAATCCAGAATGTATGATATTTTTTGCATTACAGAAAATAAAGGACTTTATCACAATATTCTAATTTTCTGAGACAGTCCTGTGGACTAGGGGCTGTATAGATTTTCTCTCATCTTCTCAGTCCGCTGGTAGTTGTTGAAAAAAAATGATGCAATGTATGCAAACTGCTCCATTAACACGGAGCGTATGGCAGAGAAAGTAATATCAATACATTAATCGGTTCCCTTGTGTCGAGAGGCCCCCTTCACAAATAATTATTGAGTCTCGGTGCAACGAGGGGGAATGCATAGAATAAGAAAGCTATCATACATGGCTTCATTAGTCATATAGCGATGAGGAAATGAAGCTTTGGTGTTTGGATGTGGAGGATGATGGGGGTTGCTGCATACTTTGCCATCCCTGTTAGCTGGAAACCCTTGTTAAAGTTACCCTGAGGCGATTCTCCAAAGCTTTCCCTGCACTAGCACATCCATGAATGTGAGCAGCAGATCCTGGATGAGAGGCGGCTCCTCTGCTCCTCTAATTCAACCTTTCTTTCTTTCTTTGAATCTTTATTTCGGCCTGTACACACTTGTTGCAGAACAAGATGAAAAGGAAAGAAAAAACAACATTTCTTTTGCCGAAAAGGTGTAGGCTGAAGCCGTAGCTTATAGTGCCTACCCTTTTTTCTTATGATCAGCAAAAATATGAGACATTAGCTTTTACTCCGTGGAAACAAACAATACATAAAGAAGACAAAAATAAGTAAGACAAAATATAAAATTGACGTTTCACATTCTAGAATGTTTTTGATAGTATACTTTATAATTATAGTGTTTTATATTTATTTACAGTATTTTCTTTTAAACAATTTCTTAAACTTGAGGATAGAACGACACATTTTTAGGTTGTTATTACAACTATTCCAAATTTCTCTAGCCTTAACTGATGTACATCTCTTTTTAATATTAGTTCTTGCTGTCGTCATCTCAAACATGAGTTTCCCCCTCAGCTCATAAGGGAGGCATTTGATTTAATGAAAAGATTAGTATGAGAGAGATGTAGATGCACACCACACCCAAACTTTTTGTTTTTTAAAAGCCGCTGTAGCGAGCTGAGACATTTTTTTATTTTTTTCCAATGTTGGTTTGACTAACAAAAATAAATAAATAAAAGTACAATTAATCAAAAATGTCTTTTGGAAAGGACTTTTCCCAACTTGGGCAACACAAAATACTTTTGATTGATTTCTTTTTTTTTTATTTATTTATCTATTTTCTATTGCCAAACAAATTATAATAAATGTCGCGCTGTAGCACGAGAACAGTATAAAAACCGTCCGACGTTTCTGTTGCTAAGGAACATGAACGCCTATGGATCCATCTGTCTGTTGGTAGAAGCACTAATAAGTTATCTCGAATCCAACACAAGAATGATTTAGAAAAACATCAGCCAGGCCAGTTTAACTGTAATTTCTCAGACAGATAACTTTAAAGACTTGGAACATGCACCATCATTATTGTTCAGCTTTTTCATGTCACGGCATGTAGGATTATTACATTTTGTTCTCAGGTCTCCATATTGTCCCCTTTGTCGTGACATTGGTTGTGGCAGCTTAAACCAGAATGTGACGGGCTCTGGTGCGTTTAAATCACTCCCAGAGCTTGGAGGTGGGACTGTGGGCTGACATTAAATGTATATGAGATCATTGTCCCGCTAGTGTTTAAAAATAAACAGAAGTAGGAGGGGGCTTTAACGCCCAGCACTTTTTAACCTTTTGCCTGACATATGAAATAATAGACAAAAAATATTTTTCTACTTGTATGTGTTGTTTTTTTTTAAGTACCACTTTTATCCATCAATGTGTTTGTGGCAAAAACACAATATTTATTTATCCTTTTATGGCCAAAAATGACATAAGTTTCTAATGCTGTATTTTCCAAACTATAAGGCACTAAAAGTCCCTAAATTTTCTCAAAAACCGGCAGTGCTCCTATAATCCGGGACGCCTTATGTATTTATTTGTGCTTACTGACCTCAAACCAGATTTGTGGGGTACACTGCGCTCAAAAATAGTGCAGTTTTAGTGACTTTGGTAGCGACGAAGCTGCTCCGCTCGACTGATGGTCAGACACATCGAAGTTGGTCCTTGGTTGGATACGTGTTGCAACGTCAGACAGCGTCAGTGGCGTCAATTCAGTCAAAGCTAAGGTATGGCAAGCAGTTGCAGAGCGTGGGTCTCAGTACAGAGGGGGCGGAGCATTCTCCATGGGCCCTTATGATAGTCATTTTAACGTTCAACAACACCTCATCCTACCCATCAAACAACAATAATAATCCAGGTAACGTGGAAAACGGGGTAACATTCAATACTTTGTACATGCTTAGTTCTCTTTTAAAGTTTAGCGCTCATCTCCTTCATGGCCGCAAATTTGCCGAGTCGGCAAACTGGCTGTAACTGTTCAGGCTGATTTATGGTTCCGCGTTACACCAATGCAGAGCCTACGGCGTAGTGCACGCAGAGCTGCGCACGTACGCCGCGTAACCTCGCCGTAGACTGCGCCGTACCCTACGCCGTAGGCTCTGCGTCGATTTAACGCAGAACCATAAATCAGGCATTAATCCCAATCAGCGTTGGCTCACAGCCCCGATGCGTTCAGGACAGTTGTAAAGTAAAAATGAGCCTACACTGGCCGCACAATGCACATTTTATTATTATTATAGCCTACAATTTACTTATATGATTATATATGAAGGTATCACACAAAACGGGGCCCTATGAGCTTGTGGGCCCCGAGGCGACCGCCCCCTTGCCCCCCCTCTGGCTCCGCTACGACTCTCAGAACTTAACTAGAGTATCAACCAACACGCCCAGCAAATACTCATGACAGAAGTCTGCTATGTAGCTTATCTTTGTGGTCAAGAAAATGTGAACTTTTTGCACTCTCACTCACATCCTGCTAACATAAGTACGAACACTACACTTTAACAACGTAATTACGCAACGTAATTACGCAATACGCATCCGTTTTCTGCACCATGGACAGCAGAGTTAGAGTTAGAGAGCAGAAATCTCCCAGTGTAACTTAAAACCGTTAATGTCAAAATGCAAAAAGGAGAGGGAGGGAGCAGAAGAGAGAAAGAGAGTAAAAAAGTAAAATATTTCCCAGATTTATAAGAGGGTAGGGCGATTTGATAGCTTACCTTAAGATGAACTTGCATAATTAATCCTTCAGTGGCTACAGCCTCGTTAATATCCTGACTGGGGCGACATTGGACCCATCACTTGCCTTCTTTTTTTGAAAAAAAATTGCCTGCTTTCTTTTTATTTTTTTAAGTTAGTAACACTGCAGAGCTAAAAACAGATTGATAGCGACCACTGTCGTCAGGGAC
Source organism: Cololabis saira (assembly GCF_033807715.1). Lineage (NCBI taxonomy): Eukaryota > Metazoa > Chordata > Actinopteri > Beloniformes > Belonidae > Cololabis > Cololabis saira. The sequence continues at coordinate 8,637,223 of NC_084597.1, read as the reverse complement.
GCTGGGACATCACATTTCAAGATATGAGGAGGGGGGGTACAAGTGTTGGGAAAGATAATATCTAGTGAAATCGATCATGTTGTTCTGATTTACATTTGTAGTTATTTTATATGCATTAAATAATAGAATAGTCAATACAAATCGACACAGAGTAATTCCATAAATTTATTTAAAAAACAAACATTTACATTTTCCCCTGAAGCCGAGGTGTGGCAGCTGCCGTACCTTCATACCCAATTGACGCCCCTGGACAGCGTTAGATAACTAATTATATAGCTGGTAATCAACCATCATTCACCATCTAGTCAGTGTCACCTTACTGTAGTTAGATGTCAACATCAGGTTTTTAGAGTAAACCCACTTTTCAACTATACAAATGTTGGAATACAATGTTGTTCCAACCTCACACTAACTTCAGGTCTCTGCTATCGCTGGCAACATTGAACTAATCACAGAACAGGACGTGGTACGACTTTTACCTCCACCACTTTTTATTGGTGGATTTGTGGAAGACGACTGATTTAAAAGTAAGTGAAAGTATTTGTCTGGTTTTAGTTACAACTGAACGAGTTGAATAAAGTTCGACTTACCAGACCACTTCGTTTCGCTTTATATAGGTTTTATCATGCGCCTTATGTATGAAAATAAACCTGTTCATTGATATTTCGCCTGGTGCGCCTAATGGTCCGCAAAATGCGGTACCGGTTTTATCCATTAATGTGTTTGTGGTAACAACACAATATTTATTTATCCTTTTATGGCCAAAAAGGACATACGTTTCTAATACTTGTTTAAAAGTGGATTAACTGTTTCTTTCCATTTCTAGATCTTTAAGCTAAGCTAAATGGTATCAGTCTTCTACGGTGGCCGAGACCCGCCATTGCGGAAAATTAAAGAAACGCTGCAAATAAAAAGAAACGCTTTGCAAATAAAATAAACGCTGAAAATAAAAACAAACGCTGCTGCAAATAAAAGAAACGCTGCAAATATAAAGAAACGCTGCTGCAAATAAAAAAAAAAAAAACGATGCAAATAAAAAAGCCACAACGGAAGTGAATTACCGGGGACTATTTTTGCTGATGCACCGGTGTTTTTTATGTGAGAGGAGAAGAAGACGACGAAGAGGTAAGTGAAAAGGAAGAAATAAGAAGAGCGAGGAATAAGAATTACAACGAACGAGAAAATAAGTGAAAAGGTTAGTGTTCAACGTCGCTACGTGTCATTTTTAATGTGCAACACCGGTGCATCGGCAGAAACAGTCCCCGGTAATTCCCTTCCGTTGTGGCTCTTTTATTTGCGTCATTTTTTAATTTTATTTGCAGCGTTTATTTTATTTGCAAAGCGTTTGTTTCTGTTTGCAGCGTTACTTTTATTTTCAGCAATGGCGGGTCTCGGCCACCGTAGTCTTCTCATCACAACCCACCTTCAGACTGAGGTCACTGTTAAATTAATGTTCATCACTCCATCATTCACGACAATAAAGTGAGAGAGGCAAACGATTGAATGGTACATTGCATTAGGTTGGCTTTTTTTAATGTTTATTTGACCGTTTATAGATTAATTTGCAAGCAAGTGGGATAAAGACCTCTTAATGGCTTCTCAACTCTAAAACCATAACAACATTTCCTTTACCGACGATGTCGCAGCTCTGTGATTTGCTGTGTTTCTGATTTTTAGGTGATTGGGTTCTTCAGTCAGCGTCTGGAGCAGGCTGGAAGTGACCTGTCAGTGGAGAGGGTGCAGGAGGTCATCATGAAAGGGGCCCAGGCTCTGCCAAACGACCGACTGAAGGTAATCTCCACACTCGCCACACTAAAGGATGGGATGGAATAGCATAGAGGACAGGAATTGGAAAATATGAAGCTGTCTAAGAAAGACCCCCAATACTTGTGTAGATGTAGCTGTGGAGAGTTTATTGTCAAAGCAGGGCGGCCGCAGGTCCTTAAAAAGTCTTAAATTCCATTTTTGCTAAAATAAGGCCTTTAAATGTCTAAATGTGTCTTAATTCTAAATCCAAGGGTCTTAATTTCAGAGGGAATGTATCCAGTCATCATTAAAAAGTTTATTTCATCCTTTTGAGGAGAATCTCCTGCAGAGGTTCTAAATCTGTGTTGCCAGGTTTGGCAAGTTTCAGTCAGATTGGGCTCAAAAATATATATTTGGGCTGCTTTTCCTGGTTTTTAGCAAATATTTAGGAGAAATTATTAACAAAAAAGTGTCCATTATGGCAGAGAAAAGTAGAAGCGTGCACAAAAAACTCACTGATATTTGATTTGCTTTAATCTACTCTAGAGTGAATTTTTTGGGCTATTTAGTTGTGTTGTGCAGCTTGAAATGTTTGATTTGGGCTGGTTTTTCATTATTTCGGTGGGTTTTACATCACGTTTGGGCTGGAATCTGTCAGATCTGGCAACGTCGACCTAAGCGCTGGATTTCTTAGTGACTTTTTGTATTTTTGGTTTATGCTATTAAAAAGTCTTACATTTACCTTGGTCAAACCTGTAGACACCCTGCAAAGACTTGGGGATATGTTCCCTGGCTGTGTGAAGAAAAAATTGTTTTCTGTTCTTTCTTTTTTTTTTATATATATATATCTTTTTATTTCACAATAATTTTCACAATTCACATTTTCACATTCACGATTTCTATTCTACCCACATTCCTACCCTCCCCGTAATTACCCTAGGGAAAAAAAAAAAAAAAACATACATTAAGGGAGAACAAAATTAAATAAATATTTAAAAAAAATAAATAAATAAATAAAAAAAATATATAATGGCAGCAACAGCGATATCAAACTATATATATATATATATATATATATATATATATATATATATATATATATATATATATATACACATACATACAAACATACATACATATAAGGCACAAGTTCGAAAATAGAGATACTCATTGGTCCCCTTTGGAAAAATTCTCCAGTTTTGAAAATAATGGAAACCAAAATTCTTGAAAAATATGACCACGGTTGTATTTTTCCAAAGTTAATTTTTCCAATGGTAAAAAAAACTGAAATTTGATCCAAAAAAAACTTGAAAGTTGGAGGGGAATCATCTTTCCAAAGTAAAAGTATGCATTTCTTAGCGAAGTATGTGATCATAATTAATATCCTTTTTTTCCGGTCTAACTGAAGATCCAGTGTGTCATTTAATAAATACAAATTGGAGCTTAACTCAAAATTAATTTCTAGTTTTCTGTTCTTTCTGTTCTTTCTGAACATGTTAGGGAGGAGAGGTAAGGGACGGGGACATGAAATAGGTAAAGCGACACATAGGAAGAGTTACTGGGGAATTGAGACAAAAGATCAGAGCCCAGTTCTCATTAGCATTGATGCTTATCTTCATCCCATCTCTGGCCTGCTGCACGTGAACATGTAATGACCTTTCAAGGAGAGGGAACGAGGGCGCTCGGGGGTATTTTGTCAAGGGCTCATAATTTGGGCGGGGGGTTGGGTGGAGACATGAATCTACCATTGCACCTTGTTACCCAGCACTCCGAGCAGGTTCGGTAACCCCCCCTCCCCCCAGTGTTCCTCCATTAATCAGTGAGGAAATATGTAACCAACGGTCTCCACCAGCGCAGAAGCTCTTAATTGCATGTTTCATCATGTGTTTCGTGTTCGTACACTCGGCGGCTGCCTGCGAGGCATTTGTCTCACTAGCCGATGTGGAAGAAGGATGGCGCGTGGCAATCGGCCCGAGCTTTAATGTTGCAATTGGCCGTAAAGGAGCAGAAGCACGCGTGAATCATGTGGATAACCCCGTCATGTCCTTCAGCAGGAGTGTGGCACCTGTAGCAGACATGCATGAGGCCGGCTGGAATACACATATGTTGTCTTTCTTTTTGCATTTGAATTCAAGTGTTTTTCGCTGACCGCAGGCCCGGGTCTACGAGGGTGCATAATGCATTGCACCCTCAGTTTATGTGTTTGCATGCTCAGTTGAAAAGACGAAAAGAAAACTGACAAATGCGCGCGCGTCAGTCTGATTTATGGTTCCGCGTTAAATCGACGGCGTAGCCTACGGCGTAGGGAACGCAGCGACGCGCACCGTACGTCGCGTCACCGCGTATCCTACGCCGTAAGATCTGCGTTGGTGCAACGCGGAACCATAAACCAGCCAGTGTCCGTCACTCATCTGGTTCCAGCAGTTTCCTGCACCAGCAAGACTCTCTGCTGCTCCGTTAACACAAAGTAACGATGGATATTCGGAAGTGGTTCAAGCACAACCACGCCAGCAAGTATACAGGACTGTCTCAGAAAATTAGAAAATTGTGATAAAGTCCTTTATTTTTCTGTAATGCAATTTAAAAAAAAAAAAAAAAAAAAAAGTCATACATTCTGGATTCATTACAAATCAACTGAAATATTGCAAGCCTTTTATTATTTTAATATAGCTGATTTATGGCTTACAATTTAAGATTAAGCAATATTAAAATAAAAGGCTTGCAATATTTCAGTTGATTTGTAATGAATCCAGAATGTCATGATGACATTTTTGCATTACAGAAAATAAAGGACTTTATCACAATATTCTAATTTTCTGAGACAGTCTTGTATATTTATGGTTAAATTTATTTTTGTTGCTATGTTTTATTTTCTGTTGCTAGATTGTCTGATGGGTGAGGTAGTCCAGACTAAATGTAGCATTTTCTTTGTTCTGCAGCGATATTGCTGCAAAAATGCACTTGAAATACACTTCAAATATTCTTGTTTTGCTATTATTATTCCGCTTGAAATTATGGGAAAATGCATAATTTAGTGTTGAATAACGTGCCAGGCATGTGCACCCCCTCTGATCTGAGATGCAGCCTAGTCATCATTTTCTAGAACCGGCCCTGGTTGACCGTCACTGAGTCCAAACGTAATAACAATGTGAACCCTCTTGCAAGTGTGTGAAAGTGCTCATATTAAAGCCTTTTACCATCCGAGTGCCGTCCAGTTCCACTGGGTAACATGAAGCAGAAGGAATACCGGGCCAATGTCTCCTCTGGGAGAAGTCCATGCCGTCTCATGGTTCCATCCCTCAAAGAAACAGCTCTCTCGCCTCCCATTGCCTCCCTTCGCCTTATGAGTTCATCCCGCTATTCTGCTCCCAATATGAAAATCCATAGGTTAGATTAATGTGTGGAATAATCAATGAGCTGGGGATTACTCAAATAAAGGAGTATTGGTATCTCGATCAGTCGCCCCTTCAAAGGGACGGCTGGAAGGGAAGAGATGTGACTAAAGTTGCTTTCGTCTACGAAAATTATGACTAAATATCTTCGTCAACGAACCTTTATCACCTGAGGAAAACGAGACGCAACGAAAATGCTGGTCATATGATGATAACGATAATTAAATATATAATGCAATATTGTAGACCAGGGGTCGGCAATCAAAAATGTTGAAAGAGCTGTATTGGACCAAAAACACAAAAAACAAATATGTCTGGAGCTACAAAAAATGAAAAGTCTTGTATAAGCCTTAGAATGAAGGCAGCACATGCTGCATGTTTCTATATTAGTTATAACTGGGGGCGAGATTTTTTTGTTCATTATGCACTTTGAGAAAAAAAGTTGAAATGTTGAGAAAAAAGTCAAATGTCGAGAAAAAAGTCGAAATTCCAAGAAAAAAGTTGAAATGTCGAGATTAATGTTGAAGTACAATCTCGAGATGAAAGTCAAAATGTTGAGAAAAAACTTGAAATGTCGAGAAAAAAGTCAAAATTTTGAGAAAAAAGTCGAAATGTTGAGAAAAAAGTCAAAATTTCATGACAAAAGTCGAAATGTTGAGAAAAAAGTCAAGAAAAAAGTCAAAATTTTGAGAAAAAAGTCAAAATGTTGAGATTAAAAGGGAAAGGAAAAAGGAAGAAAAAAAGGAAAAAAAAAAAGAAGAAAAGAAGGGAAAAAAAGGGAGCCACTAGGGCGGCGCTAAAGAGCCGCATGCGGCTCTGGAGCCGCGGGTTGCCGACCCCCGTTGTAGACGAATAAAAACAAGACTAATCCTGCGTTCCATTTACCTCGGAAATCGTAACTCGTAACTGGGAATGGCGTCACAGCCGAGTTATAGGGGTTCCATTTACAAAGTCGGAAAACAAGATGGCCACGTCCACGAAAGCTGTTCTAGTGCTTGCCTTGTCCGAATACAAGCAACTTCTGGACAAATATGCGGTCCTTCTGCAACTTTCCAACACGATGGGTGAAGAGGAAACAGAAATGAGCACAGCTCTCTTCTATTTACTGTTTACAGCGGGGGCAGCCATCTTGGAATGTTAACTCGGGGGTGGTGAAGATTCTCCGACTTTCCGAGTAGGAAATCCCACTTCGAGGGGTGTTCCAGTTGAAAATTCCGACTCGGAACTCGGAAATTCCGACTTCCGAGGACAAATGGAACGCGGCATAAATGTTCTACCAAAGATCCTTAATGTCCATGTTTTCAGTAGTTTCCTCTGGTTTAGTCCTGCTGCTGGGTGACGTCACGTCCTCAATCCCAGTCGCTGCAGCGGGGAATTCAATTTTTTTCAATTCAATTTTATTTGTATAGCGTCAAATACAACAAAAGTTGTCTCTAGGATCTTTCCAGAGACCAGAACATGACCCTCGAGCAATTATTACATAAACAATGGCAGGTAAAAACTCCCCTAGTGGGAGAAAAGCCTTAAGCCAAACAGTGGCAAGAAAAAACTCCCCTTTAGGAGGAAAGAAACCTGGACCAGGACCTGGATCATAAGGGGGGACCTCCTGCCGGAGGCCAGACTGGGGGGGTCGGGGATCAGATCCAGAAGATGCAGCGGCAGAGTTAGAGGCTGATGCCGTTAACGCAGAGCTCTAGGTTCACGTCAATTAAAAACAAAGTTATATAGAAAAACGCGGGGATCTTCTCTGGGGCTGGGGGAAGAAGAAGAAGAAGAGACCATCTTTGGATACACTTTCCTACATAGACGTGGAAAAGAAAACCCAATGTGTCGTGGAAAGAGGGGAGAAATGTAGAAAAATAAATATGTTGTAAACTCAAATGAGAGTCTTCTGTATCTGGAATGAATGTATTCTTGAGTTTATAAAGCAGGGGTGTCAAACTCATTTTGCTTGGCGGGCCGGATTTGACCAATCTTTTTCTCGCACGCTCAAAATAACAAAAACGTTTTTTTTTCTAATTTTTTTCTTTTACTATTGTTATCTAATCCAATATCAGTTTAGTTAATTTTAAAGGAAATATGCTCTTCTCTAATTATGTAAAATATATTTCTTCAGGATCTTTTCTTGAAATTTCTCGTTCTCGTTATGTAAGAAACTTTTAATTTCATTTTACAAAGATAAACAGAAACAAGTATGTTTTTTTTATATTTCGCTTTTTTACAGGAAATTTAATTAAAAGCAAAATCTTTCTTATTACATCCGAGAGTGTTTCTTTGTGATTTAAAGATTTTTCCAGTACAATTAAGTGTATTTATTTTTAAAAATTGGCACGGATATTTACGCCAGTGTGCCGAAAAAGTCAGCACTTCTTTTTTAACTGTTTTACTTTGTCACTATCCTCGTATTCAAACTGAAATTCTCTGAATAAATATCTTCTATCATATTTTTTTAGCAGTGATATTTTTCCTGCGAAAATATATTATAGTAGTCAGTTAATAAAAATAAACGACCGTCTACAAAGAAATAAAATCAGCAAATGCATTCTAGAAAACTAAAAAAATGTTTGTGGAATAACGATGGATTTGTAGAAGAAATATATTATCGGATATGCTGCGATTCATGGCAATTATTTATGCCTTCCTTTTTAGTAAATTAACATTTTGTTTTTTTGCGTTGGAAACTTCTCGCGGGCCGCATGAAAACCTCTCTCGGGCCGCACATTTGACACCCCTGCTATAAAGTAACAATAACATAATAATAAGATAACCTTGTTTGAATTGTAAAATGGGTTTGGCTAAATACAATCTTTGACTAAAACTAGACTAAAACGGTCCTGGATAATTCTGACTAAAATAAGACTAAAATGCTCAGACTTTTAGTCGACTGAAACTTGACACGAGTCACGACTAAAAGGAGGATGAACGTGACTAAAACTAATAAAAACTAAAATGATAGCTTGACCTAAAAACTAGACTAAAACTAAAATTGAAACAGGTTGACAAAAACAACACTAGATGTGACGGCGTTCAGTCGTATTATTCTGTTAGTGACGAGAGGTTGTGTGGTTGGTTTGGTTTCTCCGTTAAAAGAGAGAGCTGAGGTTGAAGCTGCGATTGATTACATTTGTTTGTGTGTTTGTGAGCAGGAAGATTGTGTCAAAACCACCAAGCCACATGTCATTAAACAAGGCGCTAGTCTTATTGAAGAATGCACTCCTGTCTGCATGTCTGCAGGATGACATGCACAGATGCATCGGAGAACTTTTCATGTCGATCTAGATGTAGATCCGAGAGCTTAATTTAAACAAACTTTGACATAGCGGTGCTCTTGCTCTCTCGTCTCAGCGTGAACAGCGAATGCTGATGGTTCCCATCTCAAAGGTATTGCTGTGTACATACTTATGTGATATATCACATAATATTGTATCTCATAAATACATGAATAATTGGACAGAAAACGACCCAGCATCAGATTCAAGCTCCAGCATCATCATCTCTGCTTTCATAGCCGGCATGTCTCCATGCGCCTTCATTTTGAAATGCATTACTCTTGCTACGGTTGCACGTAGCGTACCAAACATACTCCCGCTTTCATTCCAGGACCTCTGTAATGAATACTTTTGTTCTCAACATTGTTCATAAGCTTCACCTGAATAGAAACTCAGACTTTTAGAAAGAAATTACAAAGAATCCCTCATTTTTTAGTTGTTAAGGACTAAACCAACCTTTACATTCAGGGCATTTGAAAAGGCCCTTTTCAGTGCCAGGACTTCTTCTGGTGATGATTAATGATCTAATGAATTACAGCGTTTGCTCTGAGAAAAGCTGGTTTCGCTTTTTCAGGGTTATAATTGTGAACTGCAATTATTTCTGAATGTGTTCTCATTTGAAAGAAGATGAGTTTTGTTTCAAAATGAAATTCTGTGAGTGGATGTTCACTTTCTGATAATGGCGCTATCATAGATTATAGTTGTGCTTATCAACGCTGTTATGCTGCAAATTTAAAATGTCATGTAAAACATATCCATGTAAAAAATGAAATATAAAACATAACTTTTGCCTTTTTTATTTCATCTTGAAGGGACATTTTTTGAAATCACAAGAATAATTTATTGGCCATTTCCACATCTTTCTCAATCATCGCCTCGACACTGTTTAAATGAAATGTCTGGAAAACTATTGGTTGAGATTAGGCCTGTGTTGAAAAGATCGATTTTCCAATTCTAAATCGATTCTCATATTAATATATATATTTTTTTATTTTATTTTATTTTTTTTCCATCATTACAACTTTTGATATTTTTTTTATGCCCAAAAAAGGAATGTTTTGTTGGACACGAGAATAACTAGTGCCATGTTTTTGGCTTTTAGATATGTTTAAAGGTATGAAAACATTAAAGTTTTCAGTTATAATTGCATACATTTTCTATATTTCTTTGCTTTATATACTGTCTTGGGGTTACATTTGCATAAAATTCTAAAAACCAAATTCTCATCAATGGGGAAATGGGATAAATTGATAATTCTGCCCCATGATGTTTCTGAAAGCAGTTCTATCAGCATTCTGGGAGGTGATTGGTCCTTACAGCATCATTAGCTGCAATACTTGCTGTTTAATCTCAATATAATACTAGTATTCATATGTTGCAGAACTACAGTCATATAATTCATGCAACAGCTGAAAAAACAGTTTTAATAACACTAACCCAAATCAATATCGGAATCGAATCGGATCAAATCAAAGTGTGATAATCGATACTGAATCTTAAGAATCGGAATCGAATCGATTCTTGACATTTCAATCGATCCCCAGTCCTAGTTGAGATCATCTTGACAGATCTGGGTTCTTTTTAAGTGAAGGAAAGGCTGTTGTTACTAAAACGCAGAACCAAGCCGGCTCGCTTGAAGGATTTAAGGGCCCGAGACAAAGACAAGATCATGCAAAATAGATCCCAGCTGAAAGAAAGGGTTAGAATAAGGTGCTAAATACCCTCGGGACGACCCTCAGTGCCTCGTCACTCAACTGTCCTTTTCCCTGTGTGTGTGTGTGTGTGTGTGTGTGTGTGTGTGTGTGTGTGTGTGTGTGTGTGTGTGTGTGTGTGTGTGTGTGTGTGTGTGTGTGTGTGTGTGTGTGTGTGTGTGTGTGTGTGTGTGTGTGTGTGTGTGTGTGTGTGTGTGTGTGTGTGTGTGTGTGTGTGTGTGTGTGTGTGTGTGTGTGTGAGTGTGTGTGGTTTAAGGGTGTGTGAGCCTGAGTGGCGCTCAGAGGCAGGGCCTGAGGAATGTGTTGTTTAGCCTGTCCTGCTGACGCCTTATTGAGCAGCGATAGCCTACAGACTCTCTGGCTCCTGGTGGGGACACGGAGGGGGTGGGACGGGGGATTACCAGCTGTTACTCAGTACCTGGGCTCTCATAGGCCTGATGGTTGGTCACCACCACTTTCCCACATGCTGGCAAGTCCTGGTATCAGGCCCCGTTTACACGGAGCAAAAACGGAGGCGTTTTCATGCGTTTTGGCCGTTCGTTTACACGAAAACGGAGCTCAAAGTCTCCAAAAATGATCATTTCTGAAAACTCCGGCCAAAGTGGAGATTTTCAAAAACTCTGTTTTCACGTTTGCGTCTAAACAGAGGAAAGCGGAGATTTGGGCTTCAGAACGTCACATTATGCAACAGAAACGTCACCAGCGTCATTTGTGCGACCTGTGTTTACAATTTGTTTGGCCACCGTCAATATTTTCTTGTATTTTACCTGTTTTATATTCTAAAGTCACACTTAAAAGTAACTCCACTTCTCTGTCACTCCAAACGAAAGACTCTCGTTCCGTCTTGGAAGTAATTGGCAGTCCAGGCTGATTTATGGTTCCGCGTTACACCAACGCAGAGCTACGGAGTAGGCTACGCGGCGACGCGCACCGTACGTAGGCTACGCCGTCGATTTAACGCGGAACCATATTATTCAGGCTTCACACGTGTCATTTGTTGACGTTTTTTTCCAGGACTCTGATTGGCTAGAATGACTTTATCTTCTCGTTACACTGCCCCCTGCAGGTTTGGCTGCTCATAGCACCCCTTAAAGGGAAAGTTCAGTTTTTTACAACCTGGACCTTATTTCTGGCATTTTTTATGGTTTGTTTTTTTGGTGTCATTTGGAGTCCTTCGGAAGATATTAGGAGTTTTGTGCGAGCCGCTTCTCCATATAACGGTAGTGAACGGGGCACAGCGGGACACAGACGATGCAGCGTCTAAATAACACATTATTGCCGCGAAACTCGTTCATTTCTTTTATGAATCACTAGATCTGCTTCCAGGACCTGTTGTCTACATCCGGGGCTGTGTGTGTAACAAATAAATCAGTTTGTAAACAAGACCTCTGAACTCATGACGTCATCTCTGTGCGCGCATCCCAGACACAGCTCCGTGTACAGCTGGAGTTCCTACTGTTAGTTTACTGTTAGTTATTTGAAACATGTCTGAATATTTGTCAAATTCTGAGGTTGTGGACGACGACTTTGAATATGATGGACGTCCTTACCGTTTTGAGCCAGAGTATACGGCTGAAGAGCTCACTGAACCTGTCCGGGAAGAGATTTTGAAAACGATCTGGTGTAAACGATGGAATTTTTCGTAAATACGGCTATGTGTAAATGGGTCCTCAGTGATTTCGATATATATATTCAAACCTTGTCCTTTTCAGAGAACCTGATACTTGTGTCGGTTTCTGACGCTGTTCAAAATTAGTGCGACCAGGGATTTGTGGTACCGCCCTTTGAATACGTGTCGTCTGAAAATCCCAAAAAAGACTCGTGTTACTTTTATCAAGGGCAGATATAAGCATCCATGCTTGAGAAGCTGCGTAATTGCACAATAAGAAGGTTATTAGAACATACATAAATACTTGGGATAGTCTCACCGATTACACAAAGCGCGTGTTTTCAGCAAAATAATTAAGACTTACGAGCTTTATCAAACACTAGTGTTTTGACGTAGTATTTAGAAATGTAAACCGTTGTTGTGTGCGTGAAAGTGTGCTCCAAGTTCATATTTGCTCCCCAGCCACATTCTTCTGTGTCTGGCTGAGCTCGGACAGCACGGCAGCGTGCAGAGGAGGGAAAGGGAACACAGAGTCCTGAGCGGAGATATGAGGCCAGCCAGTCAGTCTGTGTTCAGGGGCGAGGGCCCGACCCGCCAGGACCCATGACTAGCTGATATGATCCCTGGCCAAGTGGGTCCAGACAGCAGGGACGGAGAACAACAGGGAGTTACGGTAGATATGTAAGGAGAAAAAGGCACAAGTGAGGAAAGAATAAGGCACGTACAGTACGTGGTATCGATGACGTGATGTTGCGGACTGGAGATGCTCTACTCCCCTCGGATAGCACTGAAGCCCGGGAGGCTTGTAGTGATATCTGAGACTCCTCGTAGTGCAAAAATCCTCCTGTTGCTCTGTTCAATATAGAAGTGGAAAAACGGGGGCCATCGAGATTCAGAGATCACTTTTCCATTTTTTTCCCCCTTTTATTGTGTACCGTCTGTCTCTTGGAAGTAAAGTTGCTTTCGTCAACGAAAATTATGACTAAATATCGTCGTCAACGAACCTTTATCACCTGAGGAAAACTAGACGAGATGCAACGAAAATGCAGGTCATGTGACGATAACGATAATTAAATATATCATGCAATATTGTAGACGAATAAAAACCAGACTAAAATGTAGATTACAAAATAAAAACTATGGGGCTGGAGAAGAAGCAGAGACCATGTTTGGATACACATTCCTACATAGACGTGGAAAACAAAACCCAATGTGTCATTCAAAAAGAAAAAGATGGGGAGAAATGCGGAAAAATAAATATGTTATAAACTCAAATTAGAGTCTTCTGTATCTGAATGAATGTATTTTTGAGTCTATAAGGTAACAATAACATAATAATAAGATAACCTTGTTTGAATTGTAAAATAGGTTAGGCTAAATACAATCTTTGACTAAAACGAGACTAAAATGGTCCTGGACAATTCTGACTAAAATAAGACTAAAATGCTCAGACTTTTAGTCGACTGAAACTTGACACGACTAAAAGGAGGATGAACGTGACTAAAACTAATAAAAACTAAAATGATGACTTGACCCAAAGACTAGACTAAAACTAAAATTGAAAGAGGCTGACATAGGGCTGGGCGATATATCGAGATTTTAATATATATCGATATATTTTCAAACGCGATATGGTACGAGACAATATCGTTTATATCGATTAAAAAAAAATATGATTTTGATATAGCTTATTTTGTGACAAATTGACTTGAATGTTTTATTTGAGATTTGCACAAATGTTTTGTTATTTGCACAACTGTCAACCTCAGTGGAAAAGTCTGCCTGTTACTGTCTACATTGTATTAATTGCAGTGTATTTTAATTTAATTGTTATGCAGGAAAGGGATATTTGTTTTATTTTATTCAAGAAGCATTTTTATTCTATATATGCAGGCAGTTTATTTGTATTTCATTTGTTTTATACATTTTGATATTGTGCAGACCTCTGTTAATAAAGGAACCTGTGTGACATTTGACACGAGGCTTTGTATTAAAACTGACTGTTTTTTTAAGGGTTTGCCTCAGAAAAAAATTAAGCTAACAGAGATGCTATGCTATAATGCTTTAGGGGAAACCCCAATTATGGCACAGAAAAAATATCGATATATATCGAGTATCGCCATTTAGCTAGAAAATATTGAGATATGACTTATCGCCCAGCCCTAGGCTGACAAAAACAACACTAGATGGAAGTGTCAGAGGTTCATGGGGCCTTTCAAGTATCTTTTGTTTCTTTTCAGTAGTCATGCTTGAGAAGCTCATGATTAGAGGGAAAAAGATGTTTCCTGCATCCCCTTTTACTACTTTTTGAATTTGTGACAGCCTTTTGAGAGGCAGTAGTTCATGCTTTATTAATCTTTATTTACTTCCGAGCTCGTTCATTTTACGTTTCAACTCATAATACTTCTGCAGGATGTGGAGCTTATTTGTTGAAACTGCTTCTTGAGTCGGATCAGCGACTTCCAGGAGTCTCGTCGTCTACGTGAGGTTTGCCAGGAAATGAGTAGAGATGTAAGGAAGTCACTGTTCCCAGCCAAGAAATGACCCGGTCTCTGCAACCGCAACCTGTCATGTAGAAGTATTGAACAACTAAATGTTTGTCGGTGAACTTTGCCCACGCTTGCTGGCTGATTTAACATCTCGACGCCAGTGCTTGACGTTACCAACCGTTCGCAGCCTCGTCCTCTGGTTGTAGCTCCGTGTTTAATGTGTAAACACGAGTGTGGTATTGGGCTCATTTCAAATTTCCAGCCTGAAGGTAAAGAGGAAGATGTACTTCCTGGAATGAGATGGAGATAAAAGTTGTGGAAATATATGTGAATGAGGGAGAAAAAAAAAAGGGCTGACGCCACAAGCTGCACTTTATTAAAGAGCATATAACCAGTTCAGTGTTCCTCTGCTGATGTTCATGTGCATAGTAACGACTAAAATCATCATGACGCTCCAGCCGTTGCTGCATGTTCCTGATGCATTTTAAAAATGTATTTGCATAATAATTTGGATGCATTTTCTTCCCTTTCATGCTTTTGGAGATATCTTATACCACAAATGTTGACATGGCAGTATCTGTTGAGTGATGCTTTAATCATTTTAATGAGCTTATTAGCATAACTGGTGAGGTTTCGTACTTCATGACTAGGGATGGGCGGTGTGGAATAAAAAATTTATCACGATAATTTCTGACATTTATCCCGATAACGATAAAAATGACGATTAAAAAAAATTTTACTCCACCTTTTTAACTATAAATCTATCACCACATTCAGTCTTTGGAGCCCCCAAAACAATGCTCTAAAAGAATATTAAATGCTACTAAACTACACCAATTACATTGAATTAATAAAAATCAATTAAATCAGTACACCTGTACTGCAAAACTGTAATGACTCAAATGAAACAAGTTTGAAATGTAGGTACAGATTCAACATTTATTCAAACTGCATGGTTTAAACAGTGGGATAACAGTGAAAACAGCAAAAGTACCATTGTCCTTCAAGTTTTCTTAGCTTATAAAATCACAAAGTAGAAAAAAATACAACCTGATAAATAAAGAAACAGGACAAATAAATAAAAGTTCACTGAAAATAAAATCCAATCAGTGATGACCTCTTCTAATATAAATAAAATGTGCAAATTAACCTGTGGTTGGAACATTCCACAAATTAGATACTATTGCAATTTTTTTTTTGTAATAGTCAAACGTTATATCAAAATGTAACAACCATTTCCTTCTGTTTTTGCAGACTCTGCATATAATAGATGTTTGCTCCTCGTGACTCTTTTTAAATCCAAACCAGTTCTAGATAACGGAGCTGGAACCTCGTTTAACAACGAGCTCCTCGCCCTCAGATCCGCCTTCCGCCATGTTTGTTACACAAAAACGTCACCAACGGGAATTTATCGTTTTTACCGCGAGATGACAAATTCTTACCGTGGGGTATTTTTTTGACGGTTTATCGTGAACGGTAAAATATCACCCATTCCTATTCATGAAGATTCCTGCTGGACATTAATCTCCTCAGCAGTCTGATGTTTTAGCACTCGCACTTGACAGGCCGTTATATATAAACAATTTCACATTAAAATGAAGAATTTGCTTACAGGTTAAAAAGCCTGGGTTGAGCAACCGTCACATTCAGCATCATATGAACATTTGATGAGCTCGTAGGTTATGAGACAAGTCACCTACACAAATGCCAGGCGGGTAACACAGCTTCTGCATTGTGTCTAGCCATCACAATGGCAGCGGTGTGTGTGTGTGTGTGTGTGTGTGTGTGTGTGTGTGTGTGTGTGTGGTCTAATCTGGGTAGCCTGGCATATGGCCTGTGACCCCGCAGGCCCTCTGTCTGTGTCATTATGATACCGATAGTGTGGCTGTGAATAGAGCCAGTCAGGACTCAATAGAGCAGAGCAGGACCATTGCATAAAGGCCACAGCGTCTGTCTGTCACCGCAGACTGATTACTGGAGCGCGTACACGCATGTGTAGACAGAGGAGGGTGTAATGAGGTACCGCTGTATTATTGATGCTCCTCTTCTGATGCCTACCTGCTGTTAGGTGGGCTGACGGATACTCGGCCTGCTAGGATTGGTGTGGGATTCCAGTAGGAAGAATATCTTCCCCTTGTTCTTCTGAAAGGAGCTCAATATCTCTGAAAACACGAAAACCATCTTCAAGAGAGTTGCAGCAGTTAGTTGGTCACTTAAAAAAAATTAATTCATTGTATTTGGGTCAATGACGTGATGCCTATATTTTCTGAAAAACATATTTTTTTTCAATTAAAAAAAGGTTTAAATGGATAAAAAAAATACCATATATATGACCTACCTGTCCCACATATGGACTCACTTGAATTTTACAAAAAATACTAGTTATTTGTGATTTTGTTGTTGTTTTAAGCGTCAAAATGTCATGTGGTGCGACCGTCCGACCAGGACTCTAGTTTTGAAGACTTTTTTAAAATCACTCTAAATGTTTTTAAATCAATCTTCAGCCCTATCTGGCATGATTTCCAAACTGTCTTGTAGTGTGTAAGATTGCAACACATTTGTATTTATATTTCCGTCATAATATACAAACAAAGTTTGACTGATGTCCATTTTATGAAATATCATGTGACGCGACCATTAAAAAAACAACCATTTTTGTATAATACTGAAAACTTGTAAAACAAAAGATGTCAAGATGTTAAGGAAATTAATTTATTTTAATATGAATCATGGTTGCACCACATGACCTTTTTTAAGGTTAGTGCCAATTCATCTTGACAAAAAACTCAATTTATAATTTTTATTTGAATTTATTTGTACACAACATTCTTAATGTTTGAACTACTGCAATAGATATTCTTTTTTTTTTATTATTTTAAAATTGACCTGTTGAAAATCCTTATTGGTCATTGACCCATATACCAGACACCATTTTACATGAAAATGTAATTCCATAATGTACTGTAGTAATAATGAACAAATAAACAACAGTCTGAATATAATAATAATAATAATAATAATAATAATAATAATAATAATAATAATAATTATAATTATTATTATTATTATTATTATTATTATTATTATTATTATTATTATTATTATTATTATTATTATTATTATTGGTTTCCGTGCTTAACCTGTTCCCCCCAACGGACCTGGTACCGGGTCCAGCTGCTGCTGCACCAGTTCATGTGTGGAGAAAGTTACTCCAGTGCTGTCAGGGTATTTTCTTTCAACGGTTTCTCAAACAAGAAGCCCTGAAGCCAATATGTGAAAACTCCAAGTATGTTCTGTCAATAAAGTATTTTATTTCTAACAACTTGAAAATACATATGCAACAATGATGGCGCCCCCAACACGAGCAACACACGCAACAGAAACGCAACAGAAAAGCAACAGAAAAGCAACAGAAAAGCAACAGGTTAGAGGAGCTAGAGGAGATTGTGTGGTCCAGTTTAGGAAAAGTGCTTTTAGCCAGTCTGCATTTTCTATCAGGGCTGCTCGTGAGTGGAACTTCCTACCAACTGAGATTAGAAACCAATCAAATTATTCTTCTTTTAAATTTTATTTTAAAAAAAGTGGTTAATTAGTGGTCAAGGCTGTTAACATTAAATTTTAGTACGTAATTTTCCTGGCTTGCTGCCCTGCCTGTCGGTGTTTGTCTGGTGTCACCTGTCATGTTGCCTATTAGTTTGTCTAGTTATAATGTTGCTTTTTGTGCATGGCTTTTTATTCTGTGTTTAGTGCTTTTGTCTTGTTTGTTTTTGGCCTGTTAGTGTGTTACTGTGTCTTGTGTTATTAATGCTGATGTTACTGTTGCTGCTTCATGTTGTTTCTGTTTTCGTTTGTAGCAATTGTCTGTTGTTGAGCTTATCTTAACCTGTGTGTGTATGTGTTTTAGCTTAGTTTTTACCTTTTAATCTTTATTCTGTTATAGCCTTTTTATTCGGAAATGTTTTATTGATTGTATCTAATAATTTTTTTTTTAGGTTGACTATTTTTACACCAGTCCAGGGACAGCAGATGCAAAATAGCCTTTTTGGCTAATTCCGGCACATTTTACATTTGTTTAAATGTGTTATTAATGTGCATTGTCCCTGTTATCTAAACCTTTAAATAAATAAATAAACAGAATGCAACAGAACGCAAGATCAATTTTCTCCACCCCAACGTAGTGGTTTTCATATGAAACTAGAAAAGCTTTCAGATGAGGCCGAACATAATCTTTTCTGGGCCGACCACTTCATCCCGATCTCAAAACAAACCACAGCCAGCACATCAGATCATTACACACTTTGTCAGCAAATCCCAAAGCTATTCTGACCAAAAGCAGTATGTTTTATTTCCTTACCGTTTTCATTGTCATTTTCAGTGTTTCCAGACCATCTTTGACCAAAATTCACGGTTTCATCCTTCATAGTAGTGAAACTGCTTCATCCGCCACCATTTCATATCCTGCTGGTCGTGGCCATTTTGTTGACTTCTCGTTGCTTTTGGGAATTTACGTAAACTTTGTTGACATTTACATGTCGCGAGCTTTCAAACGAGATATTACACTTGAACGAGACTTCATCCATCAGGCCTCTACCGTTGAGCGTAAACTCATCTTGGATCAGTGACGCACAGTTGCACAGCGCAGAGAGACGCATAGAGCGACACCCACCGAGAGACAGGGCACAGGGTTTGAATTGAGAATTTACATTTACAAAATCATGTATCATCAAATCATCAAAGTATTTTATAGCCATATCCGCCAGGGTTGTACTTCATGAGTTCAAATTTCGACTAAAATTCGAAAAAAAAACTGTTCAGCTATTTTTTTCATGGGGGATCGTTGTCATTGTTGATTTGCTACAGACTACAGCCGGTCAAAATTAATAGGAGCAATATTATTTAACATAACATTATACTTATGACATATACGTATCACTTAGCAACCAAACGCCGCTGCATTGGATTGTGGGAAGTTTCTGCTTGACTAGTGTCCATCAATCCACACCAATCCAAAATCAATCCAATCAATCCAAAAATTCTCCGGAATGAGTATGGATAGCGCATATTATTGAGTATGTTTAATGTTTCGGACGAACTAAAAAATCTTGCATACTCATTTTACATACTCTTTAGGGTGGAAGTATGAGATTTCGGAAGCAGCCCGTGTTTATAAGAACTTCCTGGACTCAAAAGACCAAGATTCCTTGCGAACAGAGCATGCGCAGAAAACAAATTAATGTTCCGTTTGATGGGGATATTCCGTTTGGTTTACATGACCCAATATTCGGGTTTTAAAAGGAGTAACCCAGGGGTCATATTTGGGTTTTTAAAAACCGGAATATGAGCAAATTCGGGTTATTCAAAGGGGTTATTGGCCATGCAAAACCGGGTTATTGCTAATATTCGGGTTTTAAAAGGGTTATTGACTGAATGTAAACGCAGTCTATGAGTATAGTCGATCCCACAAAAGCTCTTTCCCATTTTAGATGTTTTCGAGTTGCTCAAACTGAAAGTCTACTCTGCCACTCAGTCTTTCTGCCACTCAGGCCCGTTTACACGTAGCAAAAACGGTGGCGTTTTCATGCGTTTTGGCCGTTCGTTTACACGAAAACGGAGCTCAAAGTCACCAAAAACGATCATTTCTGAAAACTCCGGCCAAAGTGGACATTTTCAAAAACTCTGTTTTCACGTTTGCTTATAAACGGAGGAAAACTGAGATTTAGGCTTCAGAACGTCACATTATGAGACGGAAACGTCACCAGCGTCATGTGTGCGACCTGTGTTTACAATTAGTTTGGCCACCGTCAATATTTTCTTGTATTTTACCTGTTTTATATTCTAAAGTCACACTTAAAAGTAACTCCACTTCTCTGTCACTCCAAACGAAAGACTCTCGTTCCGTCTGGGAAGTAAAGCCTGAATTATGGTTCCGCGTTAAATCGACGCAGAGCATACGGCGTAGGGTACGCGGCGATGCGCGCCGTACGGTGTGCGGCGCCACGTGCCTACGCCGTAGGCTCTGCGTTGGTGTAACGCGGAACCATAAATCAGCCTTAACTGGAAGTTACACGTGTCATTTGTTGATGGTTTTTCCAGGATTCTGATTGGCTCATAGCACCTTAACAGCGTATTCATGCGGATTCGTGTAAATGAAGAGATTTTGAAAACGGTCTTGTGTAAATGATGGAATTTTTCAAAACGTAGAGGGGGAAATATCCGTTTTTGTAAATACCCGGCTATGTGTAAACGGGGCCTCAGTCTTTCTGCCACTCAGGGCGTAACCCGCTGTGAAGTTGCATCTGTGACGTCATGCACATTCCCTCTATTCCACAAAACTAAACGAGAGGACCCGTTCAAGTTTCCTTAAACTGAATACCATGTATGAAAAAGAAATGTTGATGTGAAGTTTCTTCATCAAGCCGTCGTCACTCTCCACACTTCATGTACTGTATCAGCTCTGAATCTGTTCCTAATATAGCTGGATCTCTGGTTCTTTGCGTTGCTGCCAAAGGTGGGCACGCAAACCACCTACAAGAGAAAAATGGATTAAGTTGAATTTGCTTCATTAATTTTGAACAAAAAGTCCTCTGTTGCAGCTTTATGCGTCACCATAGCAACTAAATGCTATAAACGGCATGATCATTTCATCAAACAGAGTAGATAAATGTGGTGAAATCTCTTCTTTTTTTTTTTTACAAGCCTGTCTGTTTATTTGTCCATACTTATCCACATCCCCAGCCGTTTTAATTGACTTTTTAAAAATAAAACACACCAGCATATGTTATGAAACTAATTAGAGCTGCAGCTACAGATGAGATCTACCGCTGGACGCTTTATCCACACATTTTCTAAATCGGGTTTCATCTGCTGTTCTGATGATTCAGCGGGGAGCTTTTTCATGTCCGTCCAAGCTGCAGTTGCTCCCCAGGCGTGAGTCATGCATCGCCGTCTATAGGGAAGATAATTTTTTACTTCTGGAAGCAGGGCCGCTCAGAAGAAAAAGGCTCTCTCCGCTTTACAGCGCTACACCGGTGTTGAGTGTTTAGTCATCCACCGTCAAACGTATGACTCCAGTAGCAGAGCTCTGTTTTCCGCCCGCTTGCACTTCAGATAAATGTTTGTGGGGCACAAGTGAAAGCTTTCTACCGACTTAAATTTCCAAATAAATGTCATGCTTTTTTGAGTGCTGGTTCTTTAAATGTGACAAGTTTCAATTTCAATTTATTTTATTTGGTAAGGAGGGACAGTGCACATCATTATGCATTTTACA
The DNA here is from genome assembly GCF_033807715.1 of Cololabis saira. NCBI lineage: Eukaryota > Metazoa > Chordata > Actinopteri > Beloniformes > Belonidae > Cololabis > Cololabis saira. The sequence continues at coordinate 8,615,739 of NC_084597.1, read as the reverse complement.
AAATAAAAGCAGATGCACCCAAATGTAGCCTATTGGCTAATTCCCATTGGCAGTCCCTCGGCTAGAATATAAAAACAAGCAAGTTTAAGAGCAATACAATGTTCAGTTAAAAAAATACAATAGTACAATAATATAACCAATATCACGATGATACAACCAACCACATAACACATTTCATAGTATTTTTACATTTATAGTTTATAAGTTACCGTTATAAGTTATAGCAGCAGGCTAAAGTAAAGTGCAAATGTAAAGTGTCACAGCTATAAAGTGCAGAGTAGAGGTATAAAGTACGTGGTGCATGGGGTTATGGACTTAAGAAAGAAAAAAAAGATAAATAAACAAAAAAAAGAATAATAATGATAATAAATAAAAAAATTAAAAAAATAAAATAATAATAATAATAATAATAATAAAAAAAAAAAACAACAAATAGGGGTATTGTAGGTGGAATGGGGTTGCAGCAATGCAAAACCGGGTCATGCTATTGTTTTAGATGTGGTGTAGAAGAATTGATTTTAGTATTTAGTCATTGTACTGTGGGAATGGGGAGAAAAAAACAAAAAGAAAACAATACAAAGGCAAGGCAAGGCAAATTTATTTATATAGCACAATTCAAGACAAGGTAATTCAAAGTGATTTACATTGACATTAAAAGCGACAGGACAAACAATGCATTAACTAAAGGAGAAGTAGTAGTAATAACAGTAAGACAGTACTACATGACAACAGCGGTTACGTCAAACATGGTCACAAGTTTGTCTGTGTAGCAACCATTTTTTCAGGTTAACTTTAAATGTATCATATGTGTCACATTCTCTTATTGTAGTTGGTAGACTGTTCCATATGCGGTAACCCACGCATGAGAGTACTGCCTATCCACATGATGTGCGTCTGTGTGGGATCATGCAGTCACCTCTTGCAGTTGCCCTCAAAAGTCAAATAGTCTGCTTTAAAAAAAAAAACAAAAAAAACACATTTTGACAATTTCTTTTGTCTTTTTTTTTTGTGTGAATAGAAATTTCCAGAGCTGAAGTTTAAGTATGTGGAGGAAGACCAGCCAGAGGACTTCTTCGTCCCGTACGTCTGGTCCTTGGTCTTCAACTCTGGCGTCGGCCTCTACTGGAGTCCTCACGGCATCGAGCTGTTCAGCATGGACTCTGGCTGAAAGACCGGCATATTCTTCCCCCGTTCAGTATAGAAGAAAAAGACTGATGGCACGTGTGTGTGTGTGTGTGTGTGTGTGTGTGGGTGGGTGGGTGGGTGTGTTTTGGGTGTGTATGTCTGTGTGTGCATTAACCTTTGTTAGTCTGTGCACGCTGCTTTGAAAGTGCCTCGACCTTGTACAGGATGATGTTCCTTTTTTATGCAGCACATCCTCTGTCCTCCTCATTATAACAATCCCCGTGCTTCTACACTGTGAAGCTTTATTCGTGCTGGTTACCAGTGCACACAGGTACTCCGAGTCATATACGCCCAGTCCTGCAGTGAATCCCTGTTTTAACGGCACACACACCGACCGACGCTGCAGCGTGGCTCTGAAGTCTGACTTTGGCTAAATCTCCACATTGTTGTCATGCTTACAAATAAAAGGTCACGTAAAACATGCAGCCAAAGTGTGGTTAACACCCATCTAGGGCTGCTCACATCCTCAAAGACACAACTTATATTTGTCTTATATTATACTTTAGTTGTTTAAGCACAGTCTTCTGGGTGCAGCAGGTTTTAAAGAAAGGGATCGCGGTTTTGAAGTTAAGTAATAAGTCCTTTGTTCTGTTGAGCTGAAATATGCAGGAGTTAGTGTTGCTGAATGTTCAATGCCCCTCTTCCAAGAACGGTTTAATCAAAGCGTGATTTCACTCCCTGGATGACATTGGCAGTCTGTATCACTCTGATTCAGGTGATTTTATCGTTGCTTCCAGTTCCTTTACTTCACTCTATCACATCTTCCTTTGCATCTTCCTCGATGGTAAATCAAGGCAAATAAGTAAACTAGGACACACAGTAAATCTCCTGCCTTGCCATGTACAATTGCAACGATCTCTTGATTTTGTTACTTCCTTCGCATGTTTAACTAGAAACTTAAGTTATTTATTTTCATGTATATTGTTTTTTTTATATATATATTCAATACAGTTAAATGCAAATGGTGGTAGAACCAAGACAACTATTGCTGAGAAAAGGAAAAACAATAGAAGTACAATTATTTCAAGCTGGGAAAGTGGCTCTTTATTATTGCATATGACATGACAACACCGGTCATTTTGTGGGAAAGTTTACTTTGAAAACAGGACTTTAAATAAAAATTTGAAATCCACCTCAGTGTTGTGTAGTTATTGAATAACAAGAACTATTGCCCCATTCAGGGAAGAATAGCACCTACACGGACATCTCATGCACAACTATTTCTATTTTAAGATTACACAACTTTGAATTAAAATATCTGATTATACCAGATAAGACAGGAGTTTTGGTGCAGGTTATCTGAAAAGTACTGTACTCTGGCACAATTCTTCATTTAATTTAATGTATTTATGTCTTTTTTTTGGTCTCATGGGGTTTTCGTTTGGGTTTGCTGCTTTTATTTGACCGTATTCCAATTTTAAGATAAGATAAGATAAGATATTCCTTTATTAGTCCCACAGCGGGGAAATTCGCAATGTACAGCAGCAAAGGGGATAGTGCAAAACAAGAGGCATCAATAGAAATAATAATAATACAGTAATAATATCAGAGTATGACATACTATAAACAGTACTGGTATATACAATAATAATAAAACATAAATAATAAAAAATACTGGTATATAAAATATCAGACGGATATTTACAGATGGATATTTACATAATTGCACGTTGCAATTATGTAATAATGCAATTATTTATGCAATTAAATGCAAGATTTAAAAAAAAAGTTGAATAGTCTAATTAAGTCTAATCTAATCCAGTCCCATTCAATTAATCAAGATGATTTAACTAAAATTCAGACCTTAAACCTGAACCTGAAGAAACCTGGACCAGGACCTGGATCAGTCCTTGGAACGGGTTTCATGAAAATTTTGCAGAAGAAATAATTTTGAACATTTTGAACTTTTACCAGCATTTTGAACGAAAGGAAGTTGGTTTGGATCGTGAATAGTTGGGTTTTAGTTTCATACATTTACATAGATATTCGCTGCTGAACACGTTTTCACGAGCACATTTTGACATCTTTGAGCATGTCCTATTTCCAAGGTTGGAAAGAAAGATGTGGAATGCAACTCATTTTCTGATAAATTATTGATAAAGAGGCTGAACTGGATGATGTGTTTTCCCTACTTTCTCGTTAGGCTATAAGTCAATTGCTGCTAACTGCAGCATCGTATTTAATACACACAGTGATAGATCATCCTATCTGTCTCTCACATCTCCAAGAGAGCTTCTTTATGCGTTTCTCAAAGCTATTTATTAAAGTTTGATCATCCCTTCTTGCTACTGGGGTTAAAAAACACTGAGGAATAGAGACTTGAAAGTATTTAAAGATGAAGGAAAGATTAGAAAGAAAATGTTGAAAAGTTATTTATCCGTTCTTCCTTCCTTCAATTTTCTGTCCCCAGTTCAACCTGATCAAAAGTTGAAGTATTTCATTGACGTGACTTAGCATATCAACTAAATCTAGACCCGGGGTTTAGGATTCGGTGCATGTATATCCATGAAGTTCTTTCCTTTTGTGGACGTCACTGCTCCCTTTGCTCCTCCTGACAGCAGAACATTTCTCCTTCTGCACAGTAAGCGAGACAAAAGAAACATCTGCCTCGACTCCCAACTGTCGCACACTATCAGTTATCACAGAGTATAAGCGCACTAAAGTAGTGAAAGTGCCTCATGTCTTTTTTTTGTCGTCATGGCTGCAGAGGCATCAGAAACAGAGGCGGCGTGTCGCCGCAGAGGGGAAAAGTTTACAACACAATGGCCCCCACTGTGCCACCGAAGCTCCCACATCCCAAGAGAATTTCATGCATTTTAGCTCCATTGTGACGATTTTCATGCTTGAAATTCTCGCACTCTCAAGGACAACATAATGGATGCGATTTGATGTAAAGAATGGCTCATTTTCAGCATGGGGTCGACGGTAGGTGAAGGTGACACCGCACGCTCGGTGACACCGAGGGGGCTGTCTCGCTCCGCTCCGACTCTCACCTGCTCCCAGCTCTATTATCATAGTGCCAGATGGTTGAGCGGAGGTTTCCACAGCGACATGGCTGTCTTTGGTCCTCGGCGGTGCAGGGTGACCTTACCAACAGCTCCCATTTCAGACGGCAGAAGCAAGATAGATTGGGGCTGCGGATTCTGGGATGTAGGTGTGTGGGTTTTTAAAAAAAAGATCTAAACACCATGTTTGTGCCTTCTCTTCAAGGCCAAGGTGGGATTGTGTTGACTACCAGTTGACTGTGACTCCAGAAACCGAGGTCACATCCAGATCAGATTCTACATGAATGAATGAATGAATGAATGAATTGAATGAATGAATTATTTTATTTTCGTGTCCGGACATTTAAATGACCCATCCCTCATGGGATTACACAGACACATTAATTACATCAAAATATAACATTCCGGTGTGTAAACCACCTACTTCCAGCTTCAAATAATAATAATGATAATAAGCAGCAACAAATAATAATAATAAATAAAATTAAAATTGAAATTAAAACAAAATAAAATAAAATATCCCACACTAGAAAAAAAAAAAATACACCCACAGAAATACCGACCCACACGCACACAGCCCCCCTATACCCAGGTCCATATAGTTAGAGAAATAACAGGAATAATCGTTAAGTTGCGGCTACAAGCAGCAAAATTGTCACACATTCTCCTTAGGGGTTGCTCTTTTGATAAAACCATTGTGCCAAAAAAAAATTGGTTGGGTTTTTTTTTGAGTTTTTTCTGGTTTATTTTTGGGTTTTTTTTCGGGTGTGTTTTGGGTTTTTTCGGGTTTATTTTCGGGTTTTTTCGGGTTTATTTTCGGATGTGTTTCGGGTTTTTTCGGGGTTTATTTTCGGGTGTGTTTCGGGTTTTTTCGGGGTTTATTTTCGGATGTGTTTCAGGTTTTTTCGGGGTTTATTTTCGGGTGTGTTTCGGGTTTTTTCGGGTTTATTTTCGGGTGTGTTTCAGGTTTTTTCTGGTTTATTTTCGGATGTGTTTCGGGTTTTTTCGGGTTGGACCCATGGACTTACACTTTGACTTCCTTGTAACATATATCAGTCCCAGAATCCTAATATTCTGCAAAATTTGAGTTTTTTTTGTTATGTTTGACACTGGTAAAATGGATGGCAATGTATACTTTAGTATTGTTAGAGGTTTTGTGTGTGTGTTTTTTTTTTTGGCACAATGGTTTTATCAAAAGAGCAACCCCTAAGGAGAATGTGTGACAATTTTGGTGCTTGTAGCCGCAACTGAACGATTCGCCTGTTTTCTGCCTGTTGTTTCTCTAACTAATAATTAGATCATATCATAACTCACTCCACAACAGCCAATACCAACCCTTACAGACAATTGAACCAATCCATACAATAATAATATGCAGTCCATGTCACAGAGAAACACACACAAATTGAGGATTTTATCCCATATAAGTTACCTTTCTCCTTCTATCCCAGGCTTTAAATAAAAATTCAGAAAAAACTAAAATATTTTCAAAAAGATATTCAATTAAAACGCCTTCCTCCATACTTAACAGATCTAAATCAGGATTATAAATTCTTTCAAACAAAACGTGACGTAAATCACGATATAAAGGACAATATAAAAGAAAATGAATTTCACTCTCCACCACATTTAATTCACAGTACTGACATAGTCTATTTTCTTCCGGTTCACCTCTATATCTTCCTGTTTCAATATGCAGGGGTAATATACCACACCTTAACTGTGCACAGAGTGATCTCTTACTTTTAGCCAGATTATAATTAACATATTTTTCACATTCGTACTTTTTCTTAAATAAACATTAAGTTCGCAGTTTTGGCTTCTGCAGGATTTCTTTTACCCATTGTGCATATTTAGACTGAATATGGTCATGAAATTCCTCTATCACTACCTTTTTCATTTGAAAATAATGTTCTTCAAGTCCTCCCTCTGCTAATAAATCAAATATTTCTGAGGCCCATTCACCACCAACTGAAAAATCCCAAAGAAAAACTTTACTAGCAACCCTATTAGTTGGTAAACCTATAGTATTTTCTAAAATTTTACACTTTTTAGGCATTTTTTTACTTTCTTTTAATCCTTTAGTTTTTAGCTCCAGTGTTTCCTCAGGGGGGTCGTCCACACTGGGAGGTGTGTCTGCTCCGCCCATGGGGGTGTCGTCATGGGGGTCCCTCAGGCCTGGGTAGCTGGGGGTGGGACTCCACCTTCTGTGTGGGGTCTGTCCTGGTCTGTCCGGGTTGGGGGGGTCTCTGTGGCGATGCTCCTGGTGGTCATGGCCGGTGGAGCCTCTCGGTGTGGACGGCCACCCATAGGTAGTGTTTTCCTCACCTGGATCGTTAGTGCTAAGCCATGTCAACAGTCCACTTACTGTGTGTGTGTGTGTGTGTGTGTGTGGGCGTGTGAGTGTATGCACATGTGTATGAGTGTGAGTGAGGGTGTGTGTATGTGTGGGGTGTGGAGGTAGGGGTCGTATGGGATGTTTTAAATTGTACTTTTGATTGTTATTTTATTTTTGTATGTAAAGCACCATGAGTTGCACTTACACTGCATGAGTTGGTGCTATACAAATAAATAAAGTTTAAGTTTAAGTTTAACAGCCTGTTCCACAATCTCACCATACTGGAGTTCCATCTGGTTTGACAAAAATCCCACCCCATATCTCCATTTATTGCCAGAATAGGTGCATACTTATGAAGACCCAAAAAAAATCTAATAGCTCTATTATGAATATTAATATTCTTGTGAAACCCTTTATAACCCCAAATATCTACAAGTGATGTGGAAAGTAGGGCACATGGAGACCGCTTTGCGACCTGGAAGTCATTAATGTGAGCGATTACCACAGTAACGGCGGGGAGGGAACCCTTCGGCTCAGCAGTTTTAGGATGAGGTCAGAGCACGAATGAGAACGACTCTCGTTAGATTTGAATATGAAAGTAAACGCAGGCACACAAAAACATCCTACTGTCCTGCAAATCTCCACTGGAATGAAAACAATGTCTGAGTGGGCTGGACCTTTTAATGGAAAGACAAACAAACAAACAAAGAAAAAAGAAATCACAAAGACAAATGAAGACCAGACAGAGGCATCGGCATGATCTTGATGTCTGCAAGAAACCAGTTAACTTATCTTAAGTGACAAATAAGATGCAACGTTAGTAAACAAGCTCCGGTCAGTTCAGCTCAGGAATAACGTTGCTTGAAGGCGCTTATGTCATATTTCTACTCTATGTTATACATTAAAACTTTAGTTTGCTTGAATCAATCAGTGCGGTGCAGCACACCAGCATTAAAGGAGGCATTTTCCCTTGTTTTTTCACATTCAAACACCACATGAATTAAAATCTCCTATTCAAAAAGATGCTTTAACAAAATTTGTTGAATGGGAAAACGATCTCATTCACAAAGTTGTAGAAAAGAAATAGTATTGAAACCAACAAAAACAATGCAACCATCTTATCTAAACAACCTCATACATATAAAACACATATCACAGAAATTCTTGATGTATTTTTACTAGTGGTGGGACTCCATTAAAAAAAATTACCTAATTAATTAGAGGCTTTTTAATTAATTAATCACAATTAATCGCATTTCAATATTTGACACGAGAAGCAACATTTTTCAATTTAAATGGATTTTGGTATATGACTGAATCATTGAATTGACACATAAATGAGCTTAAACAACAAAATTGTGTTTATTTTGATAATTGATTGTTGAGTGCAATATGAATAATAGGAATATGATTGCATTGACCACAAGGCACAAACTTAAATTCAAGTTAGCTATATTCAAGCTTTTTAAGGACTTTTTGTAAACTTTCTATGTCTCACACATTTGTTTTTGTTTAGTAACATTAAAAAACAGCACTTTCAAGTAGAAAAGTGGAAACTGAACATTGCAAAATAGTTAAAATATCCTTGGCATGAAATAAACAGACCAACAGTTAAACATAGAGTGCCCTTTCTACCATAAATGGTTTTGAAAAACTACAGAAACAAAAATGATCCATCAGCTGATGACAGCCCCTCCTATTCTGCCATTGTCCTGAGCAAAAAACTTTGCAGGTAGCGGAGGCTGGAGGAGCTCCGCTGATAGGCAAATTCTCTCTTGCACAATTTGCACACAACTGTGCTTTTATCCAGGTTTCCACTCGGTAGTTTTTTAAAACAAAGTTTTTTCGCCCACCAAACCCAGCAACGACTTCCCATCAGTTTGGGTTTCCATAGTTGTTCCTCGTGTTGAGTTCTGTGCGTCAGTATTACGGGTAACTTACTGTATATCGGGAACTTGTGCAATGAGAAACGTTCTGCACAGTTTGGAGTGCAAAAGTAAATTGCAATTAAATGCTTTTTTTTTTTTTTTGCGTTATTTTTCTGTAATTAATTAATCGTAATTAACGCATTAAAGTCCCAGCCCTAATTTTTACAGATGTAACCGTCTGGTCAAAAACATGTGTACTGTCCACCAAACACTCTAAAAAGACTTGCTTACTTACAATTTTGAGCTCAGCTTTTGGACTCAAATGTCTTTGTTGATTTGTGAATTTCATACAATTTTGATTACTATTACTGAAAGTATTGGTCTTATTCTTAAATGTTGAGTGTAAAAATAATGTATAAATCAAATGGCTGTGTCTGCTGGGTAAATCTCATATCCATGAGGCTAGATTTCTCCAGGTTATGCCAAATAAAACTTTCACGTGGGACTTGAATCCTTCAATTTGCAAAATATTTAAAAATAGGAAAGCTTCATCAAGTCTTATGGAAAATATTATGGACCATATTACCACATAAAATCACCTCCTTTTTCTTTAAAATGTTTTTCCTCACACTCCTTGTACTTTGTACTCTGTTTATATCATGTCAGTATAATATGATAATGTCATATTTGTTTGTATATCATCCATATATTGAAGTTTATTTAAAAACAAAACTATTTTAGGATCATTTTGTGGTTTTCCTGCTTCCGCTTTGATGACGTAGTAAATCAAAGCGGTCAGTGTCAATTTTGAGTTGGTTGAAAAGCAAGAGATCCAATACAAAAGCTCCCTTTTCAACCATGTTTTTACAGCGTTGCTCCTGGAAGCTGGTTCTAGGCGGTGGAGTCAAACACCCACATGCTCCACACCACTCCCTCTTTGACGCTTTTATTTTTACATTTTAATTTCTCTTAAGGCCCTGACACACCAAGCCGATTTTCGTCCGTCGGGCCGTCGTTGAGCGTCGGTGCGTCTGTCGGGCTAGTTTCCCCGGTGTGTCCTGCACGTCGCCACAGGTCGGCCCGTCGGGAGCTTTTCAGCCGTTGGTCAAACAGCTCACTCTGTGATTGGCTGTTCCCAGAATTTCCCAGAATGCTTTTCGTCGTCATTTGCGGACTGAATAAAAAAAAAAAACATGGCGGACATTTCTTATGAATAAAATCAATATTTTAAGTTAGTTTCTGCATAAAAATGCGTTTTGGTTACATTTCTAGCGAGAAATATATATTTTACTTTCATAATATTCATTCACTGAATGTATATAGTCACTCGCTTGTCTTTTTCAAACCGCGCCAGAATAAAGGCTGATTTATGGTTCTGCGTTACACCAACGCAGAGCCTACGGCGTAGGTTACGCGGCCGCGCGCGCGCCGTACGCCGTACCCTACGCCGTAGGCTCTGCGTCAATTTAACGCGGAACCATAAATCAGCTCCGGAGCCGGCAGGCAGGCAGAAAATCCCGAAATTTTCGGAGCAAATTTCTTAACAGGCGTAGCTACAAGTTTTGTTTGTCTGTTTTGTATAAAGCCTTGAAAAAAAAAGCGCTGTCCTCCTCCTTGAGCCCCTGAATACAGATTAGCGCTGCCTGCTGGTATGGAGGGGAATTACCTCTCACGCATGCGCATAACGTACGTGCTAGTTCGCCGTCGGGTGTCGTATTTGCGGTGTGTCTAGTGAGCCCGACCCAGCCCGACCCAGCCCGACACAGGCCGACACAGGCGACGCGAACCGACACAGCAGTCGGCAGAGAGCTTTGCACCACCTCATTCAGAGGTTCAGCAAATGCAGAGACAAAGATGGGGGGAGCTAATTCATTCCTTTGTAATCTGGAAGAGATTAACGTGGCCTCAAACAACACAACACTTTATTTCAGATGTTATTGGTTCTCACTTTTATACATAAATTTATGTGGAAAAGAGACATTCATCAAAGCTGTTAATGATAACAAACTGCATTCTTTTGAGCTTATTGTTTATCCGTCCACCCATTCGTTTTCTATACCCGTTTTTAATCCCTTGCAGGGTCACAGGGGTCTGCTGGAGCCTGTCCCAGCTCATTACAGGCGAGAGGCGCTCATTGTCTATTTAAACCATACATTTATTGAGCTGAACTACATTTTGAAAGCGGTGCATGAGATAAATGACGAGTCAAAAGCAAAACTGCTGTAAATTAAGTGTGGTTGCTGAAACTGGTTCACATGCTGCATCGTCATGGAAACTTGTTTCCGAGATAATGTAAAACCATCGCTTAGAAAATAAAAAATTATACATGTAACTATATATATATATATATATATATATATATATATATATATATATATATATATATATATATATATATATATATATATGTATATATATATATGTATATATGTATATATATATATATATATATATATATATATATATATATGTATATATATATATATATATATGTGTATATATATATATATATATATATATATATATATATATATATATATATATATATATATATATATATATATATATGTGTATATATATGTGTATATATATATACATATGAAGTGTTTGACTTTCACTGAGAGGCATCTTCATGGAGGTGTCTCAGTGGAAACGGTGCTTAAGCAGAATAAACAAGGACTGAATGCTTTGTCTGATGACCTTTAACGGTTTGAGGAATATAAATACATTTTCTTTATTCAAATCACTGAACTACAAAAGGCATAAACGTGCAGCATATTCCACTATACGATGTCTGCATGCTCATTTTTACATTCATATACATCATATACAGTAAAATGTTTTTAAAACTGATATGAATCACAGTGGATTTGTTTCTTTCACCTGTAATTATTAAACATGTAACTTAGACACAGTTTTACCAGCTCTACCTAGCTCTCTCAAAATATAAACATACATAAATATGCAGTAAATATAATTAAGGTTAAATAAAATAATTCATGTTAAAATTAATTCATGTTTAAAATAATAATTCATGTTAAAAATACATGCAGTAATGGTTAAGCGTCAGTTGAAGGTGAGACAATTTATGTCAAAATGCATTAAAATGTTAAAAAGGAAGGGAAATTCCTACTTACCTGACAACATGCTAAAATAATTGACAAATGGGTAACTTTATTTGTAAATTTGTAATTTAATGTTAAGGTTTGGGTTTCACAGTATTTATTTATTTAGGTGTTTATTTTATGGTATTTTCTGCACTTATCTCGTATTTTGTATGCTTATTTCCTATTATAATAATTTGAATTATGTACAGAATTTAAGCATTTTCTTTTTGTGTGTTTTGATTGAAAGGTTTTTCACCTAATGGCAAAAAATGGATTATGCACCTTGGAAATAAAAGAAAGAAACGGAAAAGCTGTCTGGTCATTGAGTGGATTCCAGTTAAAAGACTCTGGGTAGATGACATCCCTTTCTAGTGGGGAAAATTGCATGGCAAAAAACCTAAGAAACTTGACAGTATCGAGTCCACTCCATACTCCATGTTGTAAATCTCCCTGAAAAGTATTTTATACCTACATTCTATCCTTTTTTTTCTTTTTTCCAACAGCCAGGATGATTACATAATGTACATGCTTATAATACACATTCCTGCGTTCCTGTGTGGAGTTTGCATGTTCTCCCTGTGCCTGTGGGGGTTTCTTATGCATACATGTCATGTATGTGACCCTGTGACGGACTGACAGCCCCTCCAGAGTGCACCTCCACCGTTGCCCGACGACAGCTGGGATACACTGCAGCAGACCCCACCGACCCTCAACATGAATAAGTGGACAGTGGATGAATCACACCAAACTGTTTGCATATCAAACAATGCATAAAGTATCAGTAATTCGACATCCCACGAATCCAAACTGACCTCATAATTTATAAATGTCCAGAAATCAGAGCTCATGGAACATTAAAATAAAGTAATGTATCATAATTAGTCAGAGCGTTGCCATGGATAACGTATGACTTACAGGACTGTCTCAGAAAAGTAGAATATTGTGATTTTTTTGTAATGCAATTAAAAAAACAAAAATGTCATACATTCTGGATTCATTACAAATCAACTGAAATATTGCAAGCCTTTTATTATTTTAATATTGCTGATCATGGTTTACAGCTTAAGAAAACTCAAATATCCTGTCTCAAAAAATTAGAATATTCTGGGAATCTTAATCTTAAACTGTAAACCATAATCAGCAATATTAAAATAATAAAAGGCTTGCAATATTTCAGTTGATTTGTAATGAATCCAGAATGTTTGACATTTTTGTTTTTTTTTTGCATTACAGAAAATAAAGAATTTTATCACAATATTCTAATTTTCTGAGACAGTCCTGTATATACTTATTAAGATGGGTTTCTAGCTTACAAGCATTATTCCAGAAGGAAAAATGTGTAATATAGCAGCAGCAAACATCAACAGCAAATGTAAATATAGTCAAGTCAAGTTGAGTCAAGATTATTAATAAAGCAACTTAAAAACAACAATAGCTGACCAAAGTGCTGGGCAAGTGAAAGGAAAACCAGAACAAAACAAGCAGAAGCGTGATTCTGCTCTGAAAACATCATTATGCTCAAAACTAAATACTGACCATTTAATTTACAAAAGTCTAAGAAATAAAGTGGTAACAGAACTACGTAAAGCAAAAGCCACATATTATACTCAACTTATAGACAATGCTAAAGGCAACAACACTTCCCTTTGGAGGCACTTAAACAACTTAACTAACAAATCTAATAATCATAAAGGGATTAAGGAACTAACAATAGATGGTGAGACTATCACTAACAATGCTACCATAGGAAATGAACTTAATTCTTATTTTGTTAAATCAGTAGAAGAATTAACTGCAAAATTTGGGACTTTAAATGATCTAAATTATCCAACAGGAATGACATCCACAGATCCCTTTTATATCAAAGAGGTCAATGTAAAAACAGTTACTGAAGTATTTGGAAAACTGTCCAACTCCAGAACCAATGACATTTATAATATGAGTACTTCTTTTCTTAAAAGATACAGCACTGCATTAATGATACCACTGACTCATCTTATTAATCTCTCCATCAGAACATGTAAATTCCCTTTTGCCTGGAAAAAAGCCATCATTATACCAGTATTTAAAACAGGAAGTAAGGACAGTATGTGTAATTATCGCCCAATTTCTATTTTACCTGTACTGTCTAAGGTACTGGAGAAAATTGTGGCAGGACAACTGATCGAATATCTAGAGGCCAATCAACTCCTCCACCCTCAGCAGTTTGGCTTTAGACCAGGACACTCAACTGAAACGGCCAATTGTTGTTTTATTGAAAATGTAAAACAATCTCTTGATAGAGGCAATATGGTGGGGGCTGTATTTCTGGACCTCAAGAAGGCCTTTGACACGGTCAACCATAGTGTGCTTTTAGCCAAAATGTCATCTTTTAATTTCTCTACCAAGTCAGTACAGTGGTTCTCATCATATCTCCAGAGCAGATCACAATGTGTCAAAATTGACCAAATAAATTCTTCCTTTTTAAATAATAATATGGGTATACCGCAAGGTTCTATACTGGGGCCTTTGCTTTTTAGTTTATTTATTAATGACTTGCCCTTACACTGTCCAGCGGTCACTTGCCAACTTTATGCAGATGATGCAGTCATATATGCAGCCGCCAAGACACCAGAACAGGCTGCGGATGCTCTGTCTGCATGTATGATTGACGTCCAACTGTGGCTCGTGCAAAATCATCTAATACTCAATCTTCAAAAGACAGTTTCTATGTGTTTCTCACTGAGGAAAATTAATATGCAGGAAAGATTTAAAATCCACTTAAACAATGAAGAAATTAAATCAGTAACAGAATTGAAGTATCTTGGATTAATACTAGATCCTCAACTTAAATTTGATAAACACATAATGAAGATTTCAAATACAATAAAAAGCAACCTCAATTGTTTCAAATTAATTAGGCACTACATTCCAAACCAGGCAGCCCTGCTGTATATGCACGCTATGATCTTTTCTCACATTTCATATTGTGTTACAGTCTGGGCTCAAGCAGTTCCTTCTGCAATAAAGAAAATTGGTACTTTATACAATCAAGCCTTAAAGATTATGGATAAAAAGCAAATTCGCTGGCATCATTGTAACATTTTAAAGAAATATAATCTGTTGAGCTTTGACAGTTTTATTATTTTATGCTTTCTTAAACTATTTTTCAAATGTATTAAAAATTTGGCCCCAGAGCCACTCTCAGTGTTTATTCAGAGACAAAACAGCACCAGAGTCACCAGGAGCAATACAAACTGTAACTGTCAAATACCTTACCGCAGAACAACATTCGGACAATCAGCTTTCTCAGTAAAGAGCGGTCATCTCTGGAATGGACTCCCGAATGAAATGAAATTGGTATCAGATAGCAGAATCTTTGCATCCATGGTTAAGAACTGGCTGAAAACACAACAAGATTGTACCCACTTTTGAAATGTTACTGTGTGTTGTGATGCGTGTTGAGAGGGAATGAATGACTGAGGGAGTATGTGTATGATGTGTGGAGATTGTGGGATTATGTGACTGTTTTTGTGATTGTTTTTAAATAGATGTAATTTTATATTTTGTATCATAGGTCCTAGATATTTTTGTATTGTATTTTATTGTTAGAAAAGCCCAACTAGGGACAGGAGTTGCAAATTAGCAATAGCTAGAAACTCTATGTGCAGAACATCAGTTGCTGTCATTGTACTATGTTTAAACTGCATTGTCCCTATCAACTAAACCAATAAATAAATAAATAAAATAAAAAATCCTGGTGAGTTAAATGCTAGTGAATAAAAATGAGTTTTAAGATGAGATTTAAAAACAGCCGTAGAAGGAGCCGGGCGTAGGTGCAGATCGGTCCAGAGCCAGGACCGGTACTGCAGAGGCCCGGCCCCTCCTGATCTGTAGCCTGGAGGGGAGGAGTGGGTCAGTCATCACCAACTCTGTGTCTGAGTTGGTCAAATATACTTTGCAGGTACATCCAGCCACTGTAGATCGTTAAATATGCCCAGAAGTCACGGGGAGCCAATCAAATGAGTCTATCCTTGTGACAACAGAGCAACGACATAATCTGGATCCAAACAGTGCAGATATTGGGAATAGTGGCCGTTGGAATCAAGTTTGGCATTGACAGTTAAAGACTCAGACCTTTTCTTTGAAAACTGAACAAAATACAACATTTAGAGAATTATTCTGCAAGATAGGTACTGTATATCCAGTACTCGAGTTGTAAAATAAAATAGAACTTATCAATATGACTCTGTCCTTCACAGGATAAGTAAAATGGATCACTGCAAAAACTCAAAATCTTAAGAAGAATATTCGTCTTATTAGGGCCCGAGCACCTTCAGTGCGAAGGCCCTATTGTATCTGTAGGAATTTTTTTCTTTTTCTTTTTCTTCTGACGAAAGGAAGGCCTTTTTGCCCCCCTAAACGTGCCCAAAAAGTCACCAAATTTTGCATGCAAGTCAGGCCTGGCGAAAAATTTGATATTTAATGGTTTGCATTAATGGGCGTGGCAAAATGGCTCAACAGCGCCCCCCGGAAAACTTTGTGCGTCAAGCCCCACAATACCGTTTGACGTACATGCACGAAAATCGCTACACACCTGTATCAGTACACAACTTAAAGAAAAGTCTCTTGGAACCATGGCCGAAACCGAACAGGAAGTCGGCTATTTTGAATTAGTTGTGTCATTTTGACGAAATTTATGCCATTCCTTCGGCAGTTAATTCAGCCCGAACCGTAACGTGCACCCAAGTGTGTTATACATCAAAATGTGCGTCTCCCTCCTGCGACACCACGCATTACTTTTCTCTTTCAAAAGCGTTACCGTGGCGACGCTAGACGCCAAAAGGCGCGCCCCCCCTTCATGTGATTGGTCCATATTTGATAGTTCTCCAAAAGTCACCAAATTTTGCATGCAAGCCAGACTTGGCGATAAATTTGATATTTCATGGTTTGCATTAATGGGCGTGGCCTAACGGCTCAACAGCGCTCCCTAGAATACTTTTATCTGCCATAACTTTTGAATGGTTTGACATAGGAAGTTGTGGGTGGTGTCATGGGACTCTGTAATGAGTCCTTAAGCTTCGTTGGCCTTAATTAGCCCCGCCCCTTCTTCTGATTGGTTGTCCCGATTTTCTGCTATAACATTGGAATGGTTTGACATAGAGAGTCCTGGGTGGTGTCATCAGATTCTTTATGGAGTCCTTGACCTTCATTGGCCTGAATTAGCCCCGCCCCTTCTTCTGATTGGTTGTCCCGATTTTCTGCTATAACTTTGGAATGGTTTGACATAGAGAGTCCTGGGTGGTGTCATCAGATTCTTTATGGAGTCCTTGACCTTCATTGGCCTGAATTAGCCCCGCCCCTTCTTCTGATTGGTTGTCCCGATTTTCTGCTATAACTTTTCAATGGTTTGACATAGGAAGTCGTGGGTGGTGTCCTTTCTGATATGCTTATGGGGGCGGTGGCCGTGAGTGCGAGGGCCCGTTCATCGCTGCTTGCAGCTTTAATTTCTAGTTAAAATGTGTAATTTTAGTAAAAAAAAATCTCATTACACTTAAAACAAGACTCATCACTGGAAAAAACAACAATTTTCACCTGTTTCAAGTAAATTTTCACTTGAAATAAGTAGAAAAATCTGCCAGTGGAACAAGATTTTTTTGCTTGTAATAAGAAGATAAATCTTGTCCCACTGGCAGATTTTTCTACTTATTTCAAGTGAAAATTTACTTGAAACAGGTGAAAATTGTCAAATAAGTTATTTTTCTGGTGTTATTTTTCTGGTGATGACTCTAAATGTTGAAATAGCAGTAAAACCACATTCATTGATGAAATGACATAAGAGATGGAAAGGGGGGATGGCAGTTTTACAGAGGGGATGATTTGGCCCGTTTTTATTTCAGGGGGGATGCCATCCCCCCTCATCCCCCCTCATCCCCCCTCAACTCCAGTACTGGGTATATCCTTGAATACGACACCTTGTTCAGTGCTATGATTGATCGTGGTGCTAACCAGCTGCGTGCAAATGTAGTTTGATAAGCAAGCGTTAGTGCATCCCTTGGATGGTTTTCAGACCTGCATCTCTCTAGCTGTGGGTCAAATATATCAGACTAATCAACCCTGGCAGCCTGGAGATTTAATTGAACTTATTAGACAAATATACAAACTAATTTCTCTTAATTATCAAAGAATAAATAAACTATTAAATCCCCAAACACTACTTCATAATTCAGAGTTGTAATCTAGGTAGCTGGACAATGTAACTGAGGACTATCTAATTATCTTACATAGTTTTTGATGTTGGTTAGCTACGGATAAGGTTACTTTATTAGCTGCAAAATTTAACAGAAGTTATACATCTTGTTTATGTGTATTTATGAATGAGGCTTACAGTCTTTAATTAAGAGGTGCTGATGTAAACCACTATTGCTCATATCTATTACAGCATACAGGACTGTCTAAGAAAATTAGAATATTGTGATAAAGTCCTTTATTTTCTGTAATGCAAAAATGTCATACATTCTGGATTCATTACAAATCAACTGAAATATTGCAAGCCTTTTATTATTTTAATATTGCTGATCATGGCTTACAGCTTAAGAAAACTCAAATATCCTATCTAAAAAAATTAGAATATTCTGGGAATCTTAATTTTAAACTGTAAGCCATAATCAGCAATATTAAAATAATAAAAGGCTTGCAATATTTCAGTTGATTTGTAATGAATCCAGAATATATGACTTTTTTTTTTTTTAATTGCATTACAGAAAATAAAGAACTTTATCACAATATTCTAATTTTCTGAGACAGTCCTGTATATCTGCATCTCCAACTGCTTTACTCCGTCAATATTTTAACCAGATTTAGCATGTTGGTTTGTTTGAGCAGCAGTGACGGTGGAGACAGTTTTCTGTAGAAGTTTATAAGAACTGCACTGTTCTTTAACTGCACGTTCAGATTCGTCCATCCTCCAGTTTTACAGAGCCGGGAGACTCGTTAATGTGAGTTGTTATGGAGATGTGGCATGTTTGCTTGTTTATTTTTTTTAAGAACACTGTGACTATATTACCCCCTTTTCCACCAAACTGGTTCCAGGGCTGGTTCTGGTTCTGGTTCCGGGGCCAGTGCTGAGTTTGGAACCGGGCTTTCTGTTTCCACTGACAAAGAACTGGCTCCGGGCCAGAAAACCCGGTTCCAAGGTAGAACTAACTCTTTACTGGACTCGAGGAAAGAACCGCTTATGTAAGCGGAGGGGGCGGAGTTATTAAGACCAACGGCAATAGCAAGACTGGGAGACGGAGACATTTTCAAATAAGAATGAACCTGGATGCAGCAAAGCATCATGGGAGGAGGAGGAGACAACCTGTCTTTTAAGGCCCTGACACACCAAGCCGACTGTCGGCCGTGAGTGTCGGTGCTCGTCTGTCGGGCTAGTTTCCCCGGTGTGTCCCGCACGTCCCCACAGGTCGGCCCGTCGGGAGCTTTTCAGCCGATTCGACATGTTGAATCGGCGTCGGCCGTCGGTCAAACAGCTCACTCTGTGATTGGCTGTTCCCAGAATTTCCCAGAATGCTTTTCGTCGTCATTTGCGGACTGAATAAAAAAAACATTTCAACAGACATTTCTTATGAATAAAATCTATATTTTGAGTTAGTTTCTGCATAAAAATGCGTTTTTCATTACATTTCTAGCGAGAAATATATATTTTACTTTCATAATATTCACTCACTGAATGTATATAGTCACTCCCTTGTTTTTTTCAAACCGCGCCAGAATAAAGGCTGATTTATGGTTCCGCGTTACACCAACACAGAGTCTACGTCGTAGGTTACGCGGCGACGCGCGCCGTACGCCGTACCCTACGCCGTAGGATCTGCGTCGATTTAACGCGGACGCATAAAACAGCTCCCGAGCCGGCAGGCAGAAAATCCCGAGATTTTCGGTGCAAATTTCTTAACAGGCGTAGCTACAACTGTTAGATTTCATCTATTAAACCAACATTTATCTTCCTAAATGATTTATTTCAGCCGCTGCCTGCTGGTATGGAGGGGAATTACCTCTCACGCATGCGCAGAACGTACGTGCTAGTTCGCTGTCGGATGTCGTATTTGTGGTGTGTCTAGTGAGCCCGACCCAGCCCGACACAGCAGTCGGCAGAGAGCGGGCGACGACAGGTTGGTGTGTCCGGGCCTTTAGAGATGTGTCCACGGAGGAGGTACGTGGACCAAGTCCTGTTAGAGCAGATACCTTGTTGTTGCTGCAACTTTCACGCAAACGCAGCAACGTAACTGATATTTGCAGCGACATAATGACGTTTGCAGCGACGTAATTTATGTATTTATTTATTTATTTATTAAGGATCCCCATTAGCTGCTGCCATAGCAACCAGCTAGTCTTACTGGGGTCTGCAACACATACAGTACAATCACAATTAAAAAGCACACAAAACAAAAATCCAAAAATAAAAGCCAAAACAATACATACAATAAATAATAGACAAACCCGTCATCTAAAACAAATCATATCCACAACACACCAAACAGATGAAATTACTGTCTTACATAGACTTTAAGTTTCCTCTTAAAAAGTGATTTACTGTAAATACTTACTGATACTGAGGTAGATAATTCCAGAGAGACATTGACCTGTAGATAAAAGATGGTTGTAAAGCATTTGTTTTTGAACGAGGTAATGACTGACGTTTGCAGTGACGTAATGAGGCGAGCCACGTCACCCGAGCTATGGAAAATAAACTCTCAGGTTCTCAGCTGGTTCACAGTTGTGAACCAGAACCAGCTCTGGAACCGGTTTGGTGGAAAAGTGGTATCTGAGGACTTACAAAACAAATGGAATAATTTCACTTGCCTCTTGTAAGACAGAGAAGACTAATGTCTAGATGACTGAAAGTCATCCGTTGAACAGACTGGTGAAGCTTTTTTTTCTGGTTGCATGTCTCATTCATAAAATGGCTTGTTTTTGTAAGAAACATGCAGCAACTGGCCACACAGAACATTTGAGAATGTCAGAACGCTCTTTCTCTGTCATGAAGATGGAAGCCCTGCTGGAGATGTTGACATAACAAGTCTTATAGATGACAATAAGATGATACACATTCAGCTTGTATTTCACTCCAGGATTATCATTTGTCTAAATTATGCACTGACATTTACCAGTGTAGGCGTTTTTGCACTTTCCCGACAAGCTAACAGATGTGGAAGTGCTGAGAAAAAAATAGTCTCCTTTATCTTTTTAATTAAGGTTGTCTTATTCTTATCATTCTTATCTTAGCAATAACCCTGCTCCCTGTGTGCCATCTTCACCCTGTTTTGAGCACCTCTTTAATTGCATATGCATGCCCCCCTTGTCTGGGTGCAGTCACTGTGTCAATAAGTTTTAGTAAAGGCCTATCTAGAATATTAATCGTCCTTTTTCTGTTGTGCAGTTTTGCATACCATCTCTAAAAATGAAGAAAATTAAACATTGTAACCTGGACTCAAACTTAAGATTCACGCTGATGTAAGCCCATGCAGCTAGAAAATCTGTGAAAAATACATAAAACAAATAATCTCATAGGCTGAATCTTGAAATCACGGCATGCTTTACGACCATATGGTTAGTAATCTATTCCTAGTTTTGTGCATATGTCCAGTTTCAAGACACTTTAACTGCAATTTGCATGTGTGCATAGGATAACATGTTGTATATAACTTGAGATTTCACTCAAAATATCCTATCACATAATATAAAAAACATCTAAAATACCCATTAAAGCAGTTGTGCTCATTGATTTGCAGCATCATTGTCCTAAACATTAAAAAAGGAGACAAGCTCAAAGTAGAAATCTCAGATCATCGATTAATTTCAATGATTGTGCCCCTCTAAACTGGGATAAGCACGTGTGAAAATGAAAAAGTCAGACTTTTGAATAGAAGCTCTATATGCAGTATTGTTGTATTACTCAGAAAGCCTTGTCGTGATAATAACCTTTTCTTTGCACTAAGGTCTTTTAAAGATCACTTTTAAGCACAGATTTTTTGTGGAGAGTTGTTTTTTTTCACTTTATTTTGGTTTTGATTAAAAATGTATACAGATTTGGGGAAGACTATTCCTTTTCATAAGTGAAATCAAACCATCTCTGCATGATACTTCATCTCATTAGGAGTCACTTATAAATTCTTTGTGAATATTTGGGACGCTTTCAGTATCGTGTTGAGTAGTAGCCTATTTGGTTTGAAACAAGAAAAAAAACCGCGGTTGAATTGGTTTGATATTGCATATTCGACATTCAACACCCATAAAACTTGTGATACATACCCCTGATTTTGGTTTAGGTTTAATGAATTCAACACCCATAAAACAATCGGTGTTATGTATCACAAGTTTTATGGGTGTTGAATTCATTAAACCTCATTAAATCAGCCCATAATATGATTTTATAATAATTACAGTCTTGTGATATATAGTCTAGATGACCATGAACACATCACAAGTAATATGACCAAAATCAGTGGTATGTATCACAAGTTAAATGGGTGTTGAATTCATTAAACCACATTAAATCAGCCCATATATATGATTTTTAAATCAGCCCATATATATGATTTTTTTATATGATTTTTTAATAATTACTGTTTTGTGATATATAGTCTAGATGACCATGAACACATCACAAGTGGTTTGACCAAAATAAAAAAAAAAAGCACCCAAGCCCAAACGTGGTGACGCGCTGTGTTTATTAAAACCAGCCCTGCCCCTTTATGCAAGGCCAGTCTGCAGACAGACTCTCGAGCCAGACTGAGATGGGAAACGGTCAGATAAAACTGTCTACTTCCTGTAGTCTGGAGAAATAGTCTCATGGACGCAAAGAAAGGGAAGGGCAGGGAGATGTATGGAGAGGGCGGGGTGGAGGGTGTGTGGTGGTGGTGGTGGGGGGGTTTAAGTGCGCAACTGCTGCAGCCACTTCCACAATGCCTTTGACAGAGCTTTTCCCCTGACTGATTGCTTCCAGACTCCGTTAAAAAAAAAAGAAAAAAGGAAAAGGCACAGCCCCTCTGCACCGTTTGGGAGCTGCTGCGTCGCGCTCCTGCTCCAGCGCGGCGCCAGTGGGGGATCCGGGGGACAATGCGGGGATGAACTATTGACAACCAGTTCTCGAGTTGTAAAAAAGAATCAGGGGGGATGGTGGATTTTATCATATGGGGACAGATAATTTGTGCTGATTACAAATAATATAATATATTACAAATAATAGCAGTGACCAAAACACCTGCAGAAATACTGCAGGAATGACATAGCAGCAGTTAAATGCAGCCTTGTGTAAGCTTTAAATATCCACTGGGCTTACATCAAATACATCAAAACACAACAATAAAAAACAGTTTTCTGAACTTATCAATATGACTCTGTCCTTCACAGGATAAGTAAAATGGATCACTGCAAAAACTCAAAATCTTAACAAGAATATTTGTCTTATTTCTAGTTAAAATTTCTAATTTTAGTAAAAAAAATCTCATTACACTTAAAACAAGACTCATCACTGGAAAAAACAACAATTTTCACCTGTTTCAAGTAGATTTTCACTTGAAATAAGTAGAAAAATCTGCCAGTGGAACAAGATTTTTTTGCTTGTAATGAAAAGATAAATCTTGTCCCACTGGCAGATGTTCCTACTTATTTCAAGTGAAAATTTATTGAAACAGGTGAAAATTGTCAAATAAGTTATTTTTCTGGTCTTATTTTTCTGGTGATGTTGAAATATGTTGAAATAGCAGTAAAACCACGTTCATTGATGAAATGACATAAGGGATGGAAAGGGGGGATGGCAGTTTTACAGAGGGGATGATTTGGACCGTTTTTATTTCAGGGGGGATGCCATCCCCCCTCATCCCCCCTCATCCCCCCTCATCCCCCCTCAACTCCAGTACTGTTGACAACCCTCCCTCCCTCCCTCCCCTTTCCCCGCCGCCGCATACACACACACCTCTTTTTCTCCCCAAGCCCACACATCTCTGCAATCATTATCTGCCGCCCACCCCCATGCCCTGCAGCGACTCGGTCATATTAACATACTGCTGACTGCACCCCCTCCTCGGGACGTCTGTCGAGGGAACTGCCGGGGAGACGCACGCATGGATGGGAGAGACATGGGTTTTTTTAGGCTACGTGGGCATTCATGAATTTCACCCATATGTTGCCCACAGTGAAACTGGGAGACCCAAGCAGAGGTTTTTATGAAGTGGTGACGCGCCAGATGTTGACAGCTTCATTTTTTTTTTTTCTCAATGTGTCAGAATCAGAATCAGAATCAGCTTTATTGGCCAGGTTCTAACATTGTCCAACAAGGAATTTGAATTTGACTGGTAATTTTGCTCTTTGGTAGTAAAATAAACACTAAAACAAATGTGGAATTTCTATGATACAGAATAAAGAGAATAAACATTTAAGGTGCAGCAGTTTGAGGTAGAGAAAGAAAAGAAAGGAAAAGGGACAGTTCTGTATAAAAATAAAAAACAAAATAAAGATAAAAATAAAAATAACTTATTTACAATTTTACAAGACAATTATACAAAAAAAATACAAAAAGATTATACAAATTATACAAAGAAATATAATTTGTATAATCTTTTTGTATTTTTTTGTATAATTTTTTTTGTGTCATATCTTATACAGTTTACGTTATGGATATAATAAACTTCCACCCTTTTACGTTTGTATTCTGTCTTTAAAACTGTAAATATAAACCACATTTGCTCAGCTCAAACCTTTGACTGTCAAAATAAATATGGATTGTGAATAATAGAGCCGTGAAAGACCCATGTACAAATCTGCTGTAAGGAAAGACGGGACCCATTGATCATTGGCTAATGGACTGCTCTGCCGGATAAATAAATATGGATGGGATGGCTGTGATGACAAGACAGAGAAAACTCAAAGGAGTCGTGTCTGCCCCCCCTGACAGCCAAACGTCCAGAGGGGGGCAGCAGCAGGCTCCCATTTGCGTCTCAGTGACGTACATGGGCATTATATTTCCGAGAGTTGTCTGACAGGCACTTTTTCTGCTACTTTTAAAGTTAGATTCCAATTTTAATCACAAGGGGATGAACCCATTTCACATAAAATACCCAAACTACCTTCAACTACAAGTCAGCAGCTGTCCTTTGGTGGAGGTGCAGCCTGACAGTCCTGATGGAGGGAAAACTTCCCCTGTGGTCAAGTAAAACTGTCCTGTGCGGTCACCATGACAATAGATGGAAGGATTTGTTGGAAGGAGAAACTGAAAACTGGACTCACCTTAACGTTCACACATTATCGACACACATGCCTGCTTTGAATTAAAATAAACCATTTATAAATGGTCAATTATAAATGGTTTAAAACAAAAAGACATAAGTAAATGGTATGTATCATTTTAAAATAATTGTATTTGCTTTAAAAGCTAATTAAATTAACTTATGTTAGTTTGTAAGAAGCTCCACGTTTTATTATTATTAGGCTGTGCACCAATTATTTTAGGCTATATCTGATGGTTCTGTGAATTAGCCTAATTATTTAAATTTACTATACTTAATAGTTGTTAACTATTAATTACTGTCATTTAGCAGACGATTTTCTCCAAATCGATTAATTTACTTTTTATTTCAGCCTTAATGTGTCATCTTCCCCAGATTTTCTCTAAACTTTGTCAACCTTTTCGATATCTTTTTTTTATTATAGTTACTGGGAGACTTACGACGGAGTATAAGGGCCAAACTAAGACAAAAAAATTTGGAAATTACGAGAATAAAGTCATAATATAATGAGAATAAAGTCGTAAAATTACGAGAATAAAGTCGTAATGTTGCGAGAATAAAGTCGTAATAGAATAAAGTCGTAATATTATGAGAATAAAGTCGTAATATTACGAGAATAAAGTCGTAACATTACGAGAATAAAGTCGTAACATTACGAGAATAAAGTCGTAATGTTGCGAGAATAAAGTCGTAATGTTGCGAGAATAAAGTCGTAATATTACGAGAATAAAGTCGTAAAATTACGAGAATAAAGTCGTAAAATTACGAGAATAAAGTCGTAACATTACGAGAATAAAGTCGTAATATTATGAGAATAAAGTCGTAATATTATGAGAATATAATTTATGAGAACTCTAACAGGAAGAGCTTCTTCTCCCTGTGTTAAAATGAGGAATATTGAGCATCTTGTGAAGTTATATTTATATATTTATAATATATTACGACTTTATTCTCGTAATATTATGACTTTATTCTCGTAATTTTACGACTTTATTCTCGTAATATTATGACTTTATTCTCGTAATTTTACGACTTTATTCTCATTACATTATGACTTTATTCTCGTAATTTCCTTTTTTTGTTTTTCTTTTTGTTTGGCCCTAATACTCTTACTTATTATAGTATATTATAGTTTTATTTTTTATGTTTTAATACAAAAAAAGATTTGTCTACTTGTCTGTGCTTAGTGTGCGCACGCACAGTGGGTCCTACTTGATCTGTTGTTTGCGCAACACAATCACATTTCTTTTAAGCGACAGGGTGTCTAGACACACACGTGACCGGGCGCGTCAATGCGCACTGGAGACCGGAGACGGAGCAAGGGCACCCAAACCATCCGACTCATTTACAGCCTTACAGGCGCACAGCCCTTTACCCCCGGCGCGCAAGCGGTTCTCTGCCACCCTCGTCCACGGAAACTCCGTGCGTAAAAGCTCTGGATTATTGTCATTTGAAGGGAATCGACTGCTGAAAAAAGCAGCCGGCTCGGTTGGTGCGTGGACGCAAAGCAAAGCGAGGGTCTCTCTCTTTCTCTCTCTCTTTCTCTCCCTCCCTCCCTCCCTCTCTGCTGATCTGTGTGGCTTATACTGACGCAGCTCCACTCCGGTGAGAGATTCAGACCTGGATTTGCTCAGCGGCTCCACGGACGAGACTCGACTCCAGCCAGCAGACCAGAGCGCAATCCCTTCCTGCAGACGATCAGACGATAAGGGATAAAAAAGAGAAAAGAAAAGCTCCTGGGCGAGTCTGGCCAAGAAGAAGTCCTCTCTGCGCAGTCGGATCAAGGATTTTGTGGATTAATGCTCTTGGAGACACACGCGCCGAGCTTTGCTTTTCGTTGGATAATTTGCAATAGGGGTTAATTACACCCCCTTTTCTGCAAAATCAAACAAAGAAATATTATTCTTTGGCAGTTTTTTATTTGCTGAAACCCCCCTGGTGTGGATCAGTTTGAAATTGGAATTTGTAACACATCCAGGAGGTTGCATGCATGGTTGTAGACGTGCGTGCGCTGCTATACGTGCATTATTATAGAGTCCACAGCGTCTGATGGTGATGGTGGTTTATCCCCGGAGGAAAAGCTGACTGTCCCGTGAACCCTGGCTGCTTTTCGGAGATCCTGTCTGCAGGAGAAAGCAGTGGAGACTGGCGCATGCCACAGATTTCCTCTGCTTTTCCAGCGCCCGGTTTTTCCACCGTGTTTTTTCAGGCTGCTTGTCATCGCCTGGACTCGGATCCCGGTATCTTCATGATTTGCGGACACCATGCTCGTTTTTTAGCCGGGAAACCCTCTTTTCGTCCCGCATGTTCAGGACCAAACGATCGGGGCTCGTCCGGCGACTCTGGAGGAGCCGTGCGCCCGCGGAGGGCGACGGGGAGGCGGATAGAGGGACACATGGCCCCGGGGGCTGCTGCATGGGCAAAGCGACAAAGGTGGGCAAGCCCAACGCCGGGTCGGAGGCTGAATTGAAGGCGTTGACCCACTCCATACTGAAGAAGATCAAAGAAAAACAATTAGAGGTGCTTTTGCAGGCGGTGGAGTCCAAGGGGGGAGCCCGGAGTCCCTGCTTGCTCCTGCCCAGCAAAGTGGACGCCAAAGTGGGTCAACAGTCTTACTCTCTCCCCATGCTGCTTTACAAAGTGTTCAGGTGGCCGGACCTCAGGCATTCCTCGGAGCTGAAGAGGCTGTCTTGCTGTGAATCCTACGGGAAAATCAACCCAGAGCTCGTTTGCTGCAACCCGCACCACATGAGCAGGCTTTGTGAACTCGGTGAGCTGCACTATTTTTGGTATACCCTCGTCTCCTTTCTGTCTTTCTAAACTTCAAACTTCAAACTTTATTTATTTATATATAGGGGTGGGTATTGGGAAGGACCTCACGATACGATACGCATCACGATACTTGAGCCACGATACGAT